>NC_050445.1:33983286-34284786 GCF_903995425.1 Onychomys torridus | reverse complement strand
CTGGTAGATTCAATCTAGCCAGGTCCAGTCCCCTCCTCCCTTCATCCAGGCTGAGCAAAGTGTCCCAGCATAGGCCCCAGGCTTCAAAAAGCCAGCTCATGCACTAAGGACAGGTCCTGGTCCCTGTCAAGCTAATGGATTGTCTCACTTATCCAGAGGGCCTGATCCAGTTGGGATAAAATACTTTTTTATCAGTAGAACTGAATTAGAGCTGGTGTTGAAATTTTGTGCTGAAAGGAAAAGTTAACAGAAACAGCCAATTTCAAGGTATCCATGAAAGTGAAGTAATCAAGACTAAATAACATATATGTCATATATGTAAATAATATACATCATTGTAATGGAATAGGGAGCTCTGAAGTCAATCAACACAGTTACAGGTAACTGATGTCTTACAAAGTTATTTAATCTTTGTTATATATGTATGTAATATATATTCTCTCCTTCCACCTTCTAGGGATCACATATGTGTAATACATGCACATATATGCATGCACACATATATGTATATTATTTACTATCTTTCAATACTGGATATTGAACTATAGCCTCAGGAATGCTTTTTAAGTGTCCTAACATTTGAGTTTATCCCTAGCCCTTCTGTGTTTTTTATTTTGAGTTATGGTCTCAGGTTTTTGCCCAGGCAACTTTGAAATTATGGTCCTCTTGCCTCAGCCTCCATTGTTTCTTGGATTACTGGCCTGAACTATAAAGCTCAACTCATTACATGTAAATCATATCTAAGCAACTAATGAACTTTAGTTACTAATATATATGCTGATAGATATAGGGGGAATAAATAAATGTCTTCAATTTACTAAAATACACTAAAGCAAGATATATTTATGGATAGATAGATAAACAGAAAGTGAAAAAGAAGTTTTGGGAAATTCTGGAACCCAGGTGCTAGTTGTAGTATCTACAGTACTATTTTCTCTCTATGTTAAAAATATTTTGAGAGAAATGGTGTAAAAGCTATGGGTCACTTAGTATGGACTGGTAATATGTGAAGCTCATGATTTTTATTCTCAAAGATGTTCTAGTCTGTGGCAAGAGACAATCATTCAAGCCATGTAGTATTGTACCATCTATCCAAGAGATCTGAGTGCAGTTATTATGGCAGAAGAGAGAAAAGATCCGAACCAAGGTTGATTGATGTGGTTAAAAAAAAAAAAAAAAAAAAAAAAAAAAGGTGCCTAGTATTAGTGATGCCTGTATTGAGACCTAAAGGATAAAAGACAGTCAAGTAATTTGGAGAAAGATGGTAAACAACAGAAAGGTCATTCTGGGTAATGAAGACAGTAAAAACAAAGACAAAGTGAGCAAAAAGAGCACTAGGTTTGTAAACATTTGCGACTGTGTAAGTAAATTTTGCCTTATAAAAGTAAACTATGGAATATTAGCTAGGTTAGGCTTGTAATCAATATAAGCTGTAAAGAAGTTTCACACAGCAGTTTGAACTCATCTATTAAGAACTATGATTAAAAAATAACTTGACCACATTTGAGCTCTCCAGCTACCCTGCCATCTTTTAAATATAGAATTGAAGTCTTGACCCTACACAACAAATTAGAAGGTAGTTACAGACTTGATGGAAGCTCAACTTAGGACTTATATTTTAAAGTTATGGAATTGAGGGAATGGACACACAGAAATAAGCCAAGGTTGGATCTGGGTATTGGACTATTTTAGGATTGGTCATTTATAAAGGGGACTTTTGAGAGTAGAAGTTGCTATATTGTAGCTGGAATTTTTCTGGTCCTGCCTGGCCCAAGGTCAGGACAAATCTCTCTCACCTGCCAGTCCCTCAGCCACTCAGACCCAACCAAGTAAACACATAGAGACTTATATTGCTTACAAACTGTATGGCTGCAGCAGGCTTCTTGTTATCTAGTTCTTATATCTTAAATTAACCCATTTCTATTAGTCTATATGTTGCCACATGGTTCGTGGCTTACCGGTACCTTACATCTTGCTTGTCATGGCAGCGGCTGGCAGTATCTCTCTGCCTCAGCCTTCCACTTCCCATAATTCTCCTCTCTCCTTGTCCCACCTATACTTTCTGCCTGGCTACTGGCCAACCAGCTTTATTCATCAATCAATCATCCACAGCACTTCCCCTTTTCTTTTTTTCAAAAAGGAGGGTTTTAACTTTCACATAGTACAATTACATAGAACAAAACAATTATCAAGCAAGAATTACAGTTACAATATCTAGTCTACTTATAATAACTAGTCTATTTGTATTTGACAAAATTAAAGAAGATATCCCATCTATCGTATATTTGTGAGTCTAAGGTTTCATATCTAACTTATCTTTTATCATAACTGAGGAAAAATTATAACTATCTAGTCTTCAACTACATCAATGACCTCAGAAGGATATATTACCTGAGAAATGGGAGGACACAAGCAACTTTCAAGAGTCTTGCAAGAGTAGACAGAGACAGCTGGCAGCCTAGATAGTCATCCAAAGTTCCTTTGTAAAGTTGGGGCATCTGTCTTCAGCCCACAGGGCTAGAGTCTCTTGGTCACTTTTCTCAGTGTCCTGTAGAATGTCTGGCAGTTTCCTCTGTGAAACTTGAAAGACCATTTTGTCAAGCAAAGTTCAGTGGGCACCTTCCTATGGGTCCTGCATGTCCAGTTGATCAAGCAGTCCAGGCAAGAACAGTTTCTTGCCCAAATGGCTATTTTTGCCAAGATGAAGATAAACTCCATGTCTTTGATGCCCATTCTCCTTTCTGAAGTAAATTGTTGCTGCCAGGAGCAGACATGTCTCATTGTCTAGAAAGTCTACTTTTTTAAAACATTTTAAATGTTATATTCTGTAGGTCTTTGAAGTGTTTGAAGATTACCTACCTAATTGAATTAAATCTATTATACCTAGAAAACAATATGACTATAAGTTTGACTATCATAGAAGACTAATTGTTAATCTATATTTCATAATTTTCCATTATAATATAAATGAGTTATATAAACATAATACCTCAAATGGGAATATATATATACAGTATAACAAAATTAAGTTTAAATTTGTATCAATAAACTAAAATCCATAGCAATGTAAAATATTTTAAACAAGTTGATCTTTAAAAGTAGATTTAATAATCTACCCTTTCATCCTGTCATATCTATATCCTATCCCCTTTTCTTCTTTAGAAAGAGATTGCATTTATAATTAACCTGGTTTAAATAAAAATATTGATTTTTCTCTGTCCCACACCAGAGGGCTCTTCTGATATGGGACAACCTTTTTTAAATTTTTTAAAAATTTAATTAATTAATTAATTAATTTTTAGCAATATGTTTGGTTTTAGAAAAGGAGTGAGCCAATTCCATCTCCAAAGCCAGCTTGGTATATTTGGGAATTTGGGCCTAGCTTCTCTTACCACTTCCTTCTTATGGAAACACAAAGAAAATTTTAGGATTATGGAGTAGTCCTTGAGGCTATATTGTCTGAGCCAGTTGCCTTGAAATCGTTCTGGATGTTGGATCATCTGGGCCATGGTGTCATCAGAGACCTTTCAGGGTGTTTGACTGGTCAAACCTGATGTATCTTAATCTGGAACAAATCCATAGCCTCTGGCTTTCTGTTGAAACAAAAGCAGAACCTCCTTTCCAAAGCAACATATCTTTACATCCAAAGTTTGAAGTCAAGGTACCTTTAAAAATATACATATTGGCTTAACTCAACACCTTTTACAATCAAATGTTTTTCGGCAATTAAAAATCACAAAGATAACACAATCCAGATTCTCTGTGTAATATCCATTTTTATGTGGCTTATTTTTATATTACCTTTACTGTCTTTTTAAAGACTTTATTTTTAAAAACTATTTGCTTATATAACTGCATATATTCCTTTTTCTCTCTCTTTCAAGCCTATGTACATTTTTATACACATTGTAAAGCATTTAAAGTCTTGTTGCATCTGAATCTGTCTTATTGTGAATCTATTGTTTTAAATTGCAGCATTTTAAGACTGAAATGGCACTGTGGCTGCTGGCTCTGCCCACCTCAGCTTCCCAACATGGTGGTGGTACATTTACTGCCAGCTCTGGGAGCCATCAACTCTTAGAAACAGTGGGTCTATGCTTTTATAAAAGCAACATGAGCCCAGAAACCTCCTTTATTTAAGTAGCAAAAACTATATCCAACATACAGCATAGTGCTTGGAGACACCTCTGTGTAACATAGCATAGATCAAGCCTGCATGCACACCATGAACCTGCCATAGAGTAGCTCAAACACACAGGCTGCTGCTAACTTGAGAGAGATAACTAGGAAGCTGTTTTTAAGCTCCATTTTAGAATCTTCTTTCTCAGATTTTAGGTGGAAACGCTTGCCAAACCATTGAGTGCCATTTGTTGCTGGAGTTTTCCTGGTCCTGCCTGGCCCAAGGTCAGGACAAATCTCTTTCACCCTCCAGTCCCACAGCTGCTCAGACCCAACCAGGTAAATACACCAGAGACTTATATTGCTTACAAACTGTATGGCTGCAGCAGGCTTCTTGTTATCCAGTTCTTATATCTTAAATTAACCCATTTCTATTAGTCTATAAGTTGCCACATGGCTTGTGGCTTACCGGTACCTTACATCTTGCTTGTCATGGCAGCGGCTGGCAGTATCTCTCTGCCTCAGCCTTCCACTTCCCAGAATTCTCCTCTCTCCTTGTCCCATCTATACTTTCTGCCTGGCTACTGGCCAATCAGCTTTATTTATCAATCAATCATCCACAGCACTATATTTTATACTTATTTATTTCATTGTTTGTGTGTTTTGGCTGTGTGTTTGTATATGTGTGTAGTACCTGTGGAGGCCAGAAGAGGATGTCAAGTCCTCTGTAACTGGAGTTATGGGTGCTGGGAACTGAAACCAGGTCCTCCACAAGGTCATAAGTACTCATAGCAACCTCTCTGCTCACCAAAGTTGATATTTTAGTACTCAAGGCAGGACGATGTCCATTATATAGAATAATCTAGAAACTATTGAGAATATTATTATTTACCATATGTACAAACTGCTTTTGACACAAGAGCCTAGAATATTTGAGTTGCCTGGTATGTCAGACAGGTTGAAACTGGCTAAACATGAGAAGAGATAGAAAGACTTTGCAGTCCAGAGAAAACCCAACTTGTTGCTGACTACAGTTGCCAAGGATAAAAGTAAACAACAACAAGAGCAACAAAAACAACAGACATTTAGATTTCCAGAAAGACAAAGGGAGAAATAAAACTGAAGTGAGCTGTGTGCCTAGAACTCTGAATATAATTTTCAATGGAGCTCTTCAGATTTTCAAGAGTTATACAATGAATATAACCTATGGGGTCATTATTAGAAGTTTAGGTATCTGTGTGAGAAATAGACACAAAGATACAGGCACTGATATTTCATTTTCTAATTTATTTTTACTAGATTTGGACTGGAGCAGGTGTCTGGATCTATAATGACAAAGTATGCTTTTTAATACCAGCTCTGTGGAGATGCATCTTGGCTCACCACATTGGGGCAGAAGTCAATAAGGCAGAGTTATTAGTGACAAGAATATTTTACAGATTCTAGTTTGAACTCCAATCCACTTCGAAATTACCCACACCCTGGGAAAAGAATCCACTGTCTCATCCAGAAGAATGATGCAGATAATGAGTGTCACCAACTTCTACGCCATTATCTTATCCTAGTGAAAAAAAGCCAATTGATTAATATAAAATTCTTTCTCTTTATGACAGTGAGCTAGCTCACTACTTGTCCTGTGTCAGGTAGTAAATAAATGTGGGGAAGGGCTAGGGGGTCACAGAACATCTTTCCTGGTGTAGAAATTACTTCATAGAAACATGAAAACTGGAGACTAGAGTCTACTGTCATTTATCCCCCAAAGCTCATTTGCTGAAAGCCTGGCCACCAGTTTGTAGTCTTATAAAAACATCTATACAATGTTTATTTATAGGTAAGTTGTTTGATTATTTCATTGGGAAAGGATGGAAGCTTTCAGAGGTGAGGCCCAGATGGAGGCAGCAGTCACTTGGAGGTATGTACTTAATGGCTATATCTCATCATGTGCTCTGTCCATGTTCTCTCTCACCCCCTCTCCTCCTTTCCTCCCTTTTCCCCTCCCTCCTCCCCTTCCTCTCCTCTCTGTTTCTCTGTGTCTCTCTCTGTTTCCTGGCTGCCACAAGAAAGCAGGTTTGCTCCATCACATACTCTACTATGATGGTTTTCCTCACCCTGGACCTAAAAGTAATGGAAGTCATGACCAAAGCCTTAGAAACAGATAGTCAAGACAAACATTTAATATTTCCTCCTTTAAAAATTCTTCTCTGGTATTCTGTCACGGTGATAAAGTGTCTGACTAACACACTTCCGGATGCTCCCTGTATCTTTATCCCAATTCAAGTCCAACTTTACAGTCAATTAAGAGCATATTCTGTGTATTCTCTTGTAAAGCATCCCGGCTATGGTAGCCTGCCTGCAAGTCTCTTTTTCCTCCATGCAGTGATTTCTGGGCATCGACATAGTTTCAGATTTACATTCCGTTCCTAACTCCTGAAGTTATAACTCCATTCTGCTTCCATTTTTGTTTGATTGGGTTCTTTTGAATAAGCACGCCTTTCGATCACTCTCCTCATAATAAATTCTCTACCACCAGTAATATTTCTGAGGCAAGATTGATCTGTGCTAAACTCAAGCTCACCTTAACTTTCTCTCTCTAAATCCAGGTTGTATCTGCTAAAATAGATGCAAATGTTTACACTTTCAAGTACAGTTTTCTTTGAATTACTGATACCTCATCTACTGTCACATACACATAATGCAAGGGGTGACGGTGGCGCTATTGGCATTTCCCCACTTTAACTGAGATTATTTCATCTCCCTTTTTAATTTCAAGATAAAATCCCCTCAATCAGAATATCATATTACCTTCTTAATCATTATATTTTTCATCAGAACACTTCATAACTTCTAGCTGAAACTCAAGGATGTGTCTCCCCCCCCCCCCCGACTCCTCACCATTAGACTGAAAGACAATCTAAATTGTGGTGTGTGGGTGGAAGACACTCTCAGAACTGGATGACATCATGGCAGGCTCTCTTCTTTTATTTCTCAGGCAGATGGACCAGAGGGTGCTTCTAGTTGAGAACAGGCTGTGATCACAAAGGAGGTAAAAACAAGAAGAGAAGGTTAGAACAGCTTAGGTAAGTTTGTCTCTCAGCCTCTGTAAATAAGAGCTTTTTATTGCCATATTGTCATTCTGGGAGAATTATGTTCCAGAGATGTCAGGTGGCACTTGGGGGGTGGGTAGGACCATTTGGGTTCATTTTAATTAGAGCTTGAAGTCAATATGTTAAAAGTAAAAGCGTGGTTCTTCTAGTCCAGTGTTAGGCAAAATCTTCCAGACTTTTGGAGGAAGCAATGCCAGTGAGACTTTTATCCAATGTTGCCTAACAAGGACAATGAATTAATTCAATTGGAAAGTCTGCAGAGTGCTTGGAAGCCTGGGAAGTTCCCATCAGCAGGGAGCAAGGCTGCTTCTTCATGGCTCTGATGACTCAGGGTGTGCCTCTTTCTCTTCTAGGTTTGGCAGGACTTAGAGTCCTCAGCTATCTTCATTTCAGGTTTGTTTTTTCCCCCTGGTTCTGTCAATTTGGTGTTCTGTAAGCCTGTTGTTCTTCTTTTTATTAAGAGATTTTTCTATTCATTTCAGGTTTTTAAGGCTGTGGCTATATGCGGCCAACAGTATTTGTTATTTACCCAGCTTTATATCTGAGGAGTGAGAAAAAGGAGTTTTCAGGCATCATTACCTCTCTGATCAAACTTTTTGGCACCAGGGACAGTAATTTGACATCAATTGAGCTAGTTACTGTGTTTGTGCCAGGAGGGGACACAGGAGAGTGGCAATATGAGTACAAAGCCAGGAATGCCACATCACATTTTTCTAGAGCGGCGGTTCTCAACCTTCCTAATGCTGTGACCCTTTATTACAGTTCCTCATGCAGTGGTGACCCCCAACCATAATATTATTTTTCTTGTTACTTCATAACTGTAATTTTGCTACTGTTATGAATTGTAATATAAATATCTGTGCCTTCTGATTGTCTTAGGTGACCCATGAGAAATTATCATTCAACTGCCCCCCCAAAGGGGTCATGACCTGTGGGTTAAGAATCACTGTTTTAGAGCATAATCTGTATAATGTATAATCTCTCTCTGCAATGTTACCAACTACAGTGTCAAGGATCACAGTATCAAATATCCCTTTCCCTCAGCCATAACTAAGACTCTAGCCAAAACCTTGCTGTTCTGAGACCTTTATTTTATTATTTTTTTATTATTATATTTGTGTTTTAATTTTACACATCAGCCATGGGTTCCACTGTCCTCCCCACTCCCACCCCCACCTTCCCCCCAGTACCTCCCCTCCATTCCCATCTCCTCCAGGGCCAAGACTCCCCTAGGGATTCATTTAAACCTGGTAGATTCAGTACAGGCAGGTCCAGTCCCCTCCTTCCAGGCTGAGCAAAGTGTCCCTGTGTAAGCCCAAGGTTCCAAACAGCCAGCTCATGCACTAAGGATAGGTCCAGGTCCCACTGTCTGGGTGCCTCCCAAACAGTTCAAGCTATTCAATTGTCTCACTTATCCAGAGGGCCTGCTCCAGCTGGGGGCTCCACAGCCTTTGGTTCATAATTCATGTGCTTCTATTTGTTTGGCTATTTGTTGCTGTGCTTTTTCCAATCTTGGGCTCAACAATTCACACTCTTACAGTCCCTCCTCTTTCTCGACAATTGGACACCTGGAGCTCCACCTGGGGCCTGGTTGAGGATCTCTGCATTCACTTCCATCAGTTATTGGATGAGAGTTCCAGCTCGACTGGTAGGGTGTTTGGCCATCTGATCACCAGACTAGGTCAGATCAGGCTTTCTCTCGACCACTGCCAGCAGTCTACAGAGGATGTATCATTGTGGATTTAAGGGGACCTCTTCAGAACTCTGCCTATTCCTGTTCTCAAGTGGTCTTCATATATCATGGTCTGTTATTTCTTGTTCTCCCTTTCTGTTCTTGATCCATCTGGGATCTCCTGCTCCCCTAGGCTTTCTTTCCCTCAAACCTTGCCCTATAACACCCGATTTCTCAATGGAGACTTTGAAAGCCAGTAGGACCTGGACAAATATAATGCAGACACTAAGAGACCATGGATGCCAGCCTAGACTAATATACCCAGCAAAACTTTCAATCATCATAGATGGAGTGAACAAGACCTTCTAAGACAAAACCAGATTTAAGCAATACTTATCCACAAACCCACAAACTACAGAAAGCACTAGAAGGAAAATTCCAACCTAAGGAAGGCAGATACACCCATGAAAACACAGGCAATAGGTAACACCACAGCAGTAAACCCCAAAGAAGAGAAGTACACACACACTACCACCAAAAAATAAAAATAATAACAGGAACGAACAATCACTGGTCATTAATATCCCTTAATATCAATGGACTTAATTCACCTATAAGAAGACACAGACTAACAAAATGGATACAAAAACAGGACCCATCTTTCTGCTGCATACAAGAAACACACCTCAAATTCAAAGACAGACACCTCCTAAGAACAAAAGGCTGGGAAAAGACTTTCCAATCAAATGGTCTTAAGAAGCAAGCTGGTGTAGCCATCTTAATATCCAGCAAAACAGACTTCAAACTAAAATCAATCAAAAGAGATGATGAAAGACATTACATACTCATTGCAGGAAAGATCCACCAAGATGAAGTCTCAATTCTGAACATTTATGCCCCAAACAAAAGGGCACCCACATATGTAAAAGAAACATTTCTAAAGCTTAAATCACATATAAAACCACACACATTAATAGTGGGAGATTTCAACACCCCACTTTCACTTCTGGACACATCGGCCAAATTGAAACTTAACAGAGACATAATGATCTTAACTGATGTTATGGCTCAAATGGACTTAATCGATATCTACAGAACATTCCACCCAATAAAAAAGAATATACCTTCTTCTCATCCATGGAACCTTCTCTAAAATCGACCACATACTTGGCCACAAAGCAAATCTAAACATATATAAAAAAAATTGGAATAATGTCCTGTGTTCTATCAGACCACCATGGTTTAAAGTTAGATTTCAACAACAGAAAAAACTACAGAAATCCTACAATTTCATGGAAACTGAATAATGCTCAACTGAATCACCAATGGGTTAAGGAAGAAATAAAGAAAGAAATTAAAGACTTCCTAGAGATCAATGAAAATGAATACACCATATACCCAAACTTATGGGATTCTATGAAAGCAGTGCTAAGAGGGAAATTCATAGCACTGAATGCCCACATAAAGAAGCTGGAGGAATCTCACACTAGTGACTTGACAGCACAGCTGAAAGCCCTTGAACAGGAAAAAGCAAAGTGTCCCAGGAGGAACAGATGCCAGGAAATTATCAAATTGAGAGGGGAAATCAATAAACTAGAAATAAAGAGAACAATACAAAGGATTGATGAAACAAAGAGTTGGTTCTTTGAGAAGATCAACAAGATAGACAAGCCCTTATCCAAACTAACCAAAAGACAGAGAGAGAGCATCCACATTCACAAAATCTGGGAACTTTAAGTGTAGTTGTGGAAAACCCATCTCTTCCTATAGATGTTGTCTTAGTTACTCTTCCTTTGCTGTGAAGAGACACCATGACCAAGGCAGCTTCTAAAAGAGAACATTTAATTGGGGCCTGCCTACAGTTTCAGAGGATTAGTCAGTGACCAGTCTGGCAGAGGGGCAGGCATGGTGCTGAAGGTAAGAGCTTACATACTGATTTGGAACTTGGGGACAGAAAGAGAGAGATTGGGCCTGGCATGGGATTCTGAAACCTCACAGTCGAACCCCAATGACACACATCCTCTAATGAGTTCATGTCTCCTAACTGGGTCCCTAAACAGTTCCACCAACTAGGGACCAACATTCAAATATGTTAGCCTGTGGAGGCCCTTCTTATTTAAACTACCACAAAGGTCTAAACCTTATTATTTGTATGCATATAAAACATTCTTTCCAATACTTCACAGTTCACTTCTAATATTCTTTCCCTTTAAAGCTCCAATACAATGAGGAAACTAATGATTCCATATTCATGCTCCCAGAAGCAAAGGTATCTTAGACATAGGTCACTGTCATTAGATCAATGTCAATATAACATAGGACTTAACCAAGGGGGAAAGCATGTGAAAAAACATAGAAGGACACATACAAGTCCCCAGGAACTTTAGTGTCAGAGTTGTTGACTTGGGTTGGGTAGAACTAGCGTTTATAGAACATGGCCAGTAGAGAGGACTTTGTTCCTGGAGTGTTCCCCATGCTTATAAAGACTACATATTTATATCTATAGACTGTATATTTATGTTCATAAAAAAGTATATTTTAGGAACTCATTACCCCGATAAGAATTGGCAGTATTTTTTAAAAAGAGCTAGAGAAGAAGTATTTTTAGCTTTGAAGGATTCAGATTGTGTTGCAATTCAACTCCGCCTTTACAGTATGAAATCAGCCATGCCCAATCTGTACATTGAGGGTGAGAGTCACTATCAATCAGATTCTGTTTAACAGAACAGCTTGCTGGCTAGACTTTTGCCCATGAAGACATAGATTGCCACCACATTATCTAGATAAAAATGTAGATATGCTGGGAGACTATGAACTCAGCTGATATGCAATATTTCTAGACTTGGCAACCAAAAAACAGAAGGCATTTTTTTTTTCCAGTTTATGTCAAAGTGAAGTGAAGGTGACTTTTTTTTTTTTTTTTTTGAGACAGGGTTTCTCTGTGTAGCTTTGGCACCTTTCCTGGAACTTACTCTGTAGCCCAGGCTGGCCTCAAACTCACAGAGATCTGCCTGCTCCTGCCTCCCAAGTCCTGGGACTAAAGGCATGCACCAACACTGCCTGGCCCTAAGGACATTTTTGCAAACATTGGTGGGGAAAATTTATTGGGATTGAAGAATTGGTTGAAGAAAACAGATTTTTCACCTTTGTCTTTGTGCCCTATGCCTGGCACATTAGTGTGAAATAAATGTTTGTAATATTTAGTCTTCCTAAGTGTGATCTGTTCTCATTGTATTACTAACAGGTCACTCTTGATAATTCATTTTATGAATACAGGGAGTCTTTCTGAGAGATGTGAGTAGCCTTTTATCAACATATTCATACAGAAGAGAAGCCTACTTAGTCATTAGTCATTTCCAACTTAATTCTAGAAGAATCAATTGTGGAAAGATCACAATGAATTATTTTGGGGAATTTTTTTTTTTATCATGCAGGGGTATCTCACTAAAGAAAAAATAGATCACTGTCAAATATTATTTTCATTTTTCTTTTCTGTTCTTTTTTTTTTTTTGGCTTTTTTGAGACAGGGTTTCTCTGTGTTGCTTTGGCGCATGTCCTGGAACTCGCTTTGTAGACCAGGCTGGCCTCGAACTCACAGAGATCTGCCTGGCTCCTCCCCTGCTCCCCCAATGTTGGGATTAAAGGTGTGTGCCACTGCCTGACTTTTCATTTTTATAAAAAAGTGTAATGAAGAGAGACTTACCAACATACATATTGTACATATGGATACAAGTAATATTAAACATAATTACTTTAACAACAAATATTTGAGTATTGACCAGGCATAAAACATGAGTGGTGATGTAGTTTGTGAAGGGACATTTGACTGAGTCTGGAGACATTCTTGTTTATTTAACTGGATGTTGGGAGCTGCTGATCATCAGCCCCTGGGTAGAGGCCAGGGATCTGATACATTTTTTTTCTTTAACACAGGCACCAGAAACACACATTGGAGAAGGATTAGGCCCCTCCAGAAAGAGTTCGGAGGAAACTGGTGCCTGTGTCTATTGAAGGAAGGAAGTCAGCACCCATCTTTCATTATATATGAGCATCACCTCATAACAGAGCAAATGCTTAAAGGTAAATTTGAATCTGTGAAACTACAGGAAGAAAATAGGGGTTGAATATCATGATATTGATACAAGTAATGAAGTCTTAACTAAAATTCCAAAAGCATTTCCCAGGAGAGCAAAAATAGGCAAATGCCTCAAACTAGGAAATGGTACCACCTATGTTTGGGGGAGGGTGTCTTCCTATCTCAATGAACCCAATAACATAACTCTTCACAGGCATGTCCACAGGACAACCTAATGTAGACAGTTCCTCACTGACCCTCTCTTCCCAGGTGGTTCTAGACTGTGTCAGGTTGGCAGTTAATCCTGACCATTGTGAATGTCAATCTGAAACAGTAGCTCCTTTCTAAAGATCTTTTTTTTAGATATAATAAGAGAGTAGAATAGTGGCCATGGGAGATGAGGAAGGGTGGGAAAAGGGAGATGGAAATTGAAGATGGAACTACTGAAGTTAGGTAGGAAGAATAGGTTATGGCATCCCACAATACAGTTGGGTAACTACAGTCTCCCACTATCTATTATATGTTGTAGGAAGAATTAGAAATTTCCCAATGCAACAACATGATAAATGTTTGAGATGGGCATGCTAATTACCTTGATTTGCTCATTACATATGCATTTATCAAATGACATTAACCCATAAATAGGTACCATTAGTATGTGTCAATTAAGTATAAAACAAATCAATGGCCTTGGTGTAAGGGGAGAACTTTTGGAGATCAGCAGCTGGTGTCATCCCGTGCTTCTGATGAGGTGACTGGACCTGATGACTCAGCTCTGCTAAGCTCTCCAAAGTGATGTGGAGATAAATGTCCTAGAGCAAACTCTGTGAAACTAGCATTCATCTCAAACTAATCTACAGCAGAAGATAGGAGCCAGAGAACAAAAGAATGCCTGACATCCAGCCTCCAATATATTAACTACTTCAGCAGGCCATCTGCCCCATGGTGTGACTGAAGCTGCTCAAACAGAGGTAATTAGTAGTCTTGGTGGAGCAAAATCTGAAGTTTGTGTCTCTGTACCCTTTGCTACCATGCACTGTGTGGTTGTCATTCATGGCTTCATCTCTCCAGAGGGACTCTTTCTCCCCTTGGCTTCTAGGGCACCACGTTCTCTTTCAACTTCATGGGATGGATGCTCTGTCTTAGTTTTTTGTATTGGCTCCTTCAGTGCAGCCCCTAAGTTCCAGGGCTCCACACAGTCGGCTCTTCTTTATTTCCTCTCTCCCTGTAACTAATCGCATTTAGTCCTTTGGTTTGAGTGACATTTCTGCTCAGAAATTTAAACATTCAGAACACAGCTTCAGCTTTGTCCTTGGAATTCAGCACCATCAACAGAATACTTGTTTGATGTCTATATTTGGATGAATAATAACCCAAGATTAATATTTAGGAGGCCCAAGAAAACCTGCCCCCACCCCCAGGTTTCCAATTATTGTATTATACTCCCACGTGGATAAATAAAAGTGACCCCTCTATTTTTCTTTCTCACAAGCTGCATATCTGAAGCCCACACAAAACAACCTCTCTCCTTTACTAATCCAAACCCTCTCCCTGGTGGATTGCTGCAGCCATCCATTGACTGTCTTCCAATCTCAACCCTTCTGGTCAAAACACATTCTCTAGGAAACAACCAGGCGACTGTTTAAAAGGCAAATTGAATCATGTCTGCTTTCTGCCGAGAACCTTTAATTACTCCAGGGCATTCTCATAGAAGACTTGCAGTTCTTACATTATGTGCATTTCTACCACAGTCCCCAGTGCCACCTCCGTCCTTCCCTCCCTTTGCTCAAGCTAGGTCGCTCCTTGCCACAGCACCTGCCACCTCAGCTGTCTCTCCTGCCTGTCATTTTCACTTCCCTCCATTCTTCAGATGACCAACTCTGTTTTTTGGTATTTATCTCAAAACCCCCAAAGTCAACCCCTCATTTTCCTTATCAATTATTTATCATTTCAGTCACCATCCACAGGCTCTGTCTGTTGAAGCCTTCTTCTTGCTTTCATTTTACCTTTTACCATGATTATAAATACATATGCCTATATATTTATGGTATGCATCCAATTGGGAAATAAGGCCCTAAAGCAGTATTTAGCAGAGAAGGCCCTTAAATGTTTACCAAAAATGAAAGGCTAATAGAACCTTTATAATACAGCCTTTGTGTCTTCTCCTTCTGACCTTTCATTTTCTCAACATCACTTCCTTAGAAGTTGTATCTCTCAGCAGCAGATCACCCACAGTTAGGATGTGGTTCTTCTTCTTGAGGTGGCTGTTAATTTTCTGGTTGATATGAGGCTATAGAATTTCCTTGATAGCAACAACTCCTTGGTATTGCTGTCCTTTCCTCAGAATGTGACTCTGGAATGCCTTCATATTTTCTCTTTTGGACTCTGTTCTATACCCACTTGTTTTGCCTGCTTTGTATTGTACTTCACTACAGTATTTTCCTTGCAAATTGTTTTTATGACAGTACTTCTGTACCAGTATTGTATGAATCCTTGATGCCAAACCTGGAGAAGTTCCAGTTCACACTCATAGCCTCGGCATAATTACTAGTTGTGGTCTTTTATATTCTCCAAATAGGAGTGCTACACATGGTTCTCTCACTGATAAACCTGCGTACTTCACCATAGGTCCCAGCCCTCATCATTTTTATGCCTTCAACTAAGGGGCCTCAGGTGGCACTATAGTCTTAGCATTTCCCCAGAGAGACCTCAATATGAACTGTCACATCTGGCCACTGGACTCTGATTTGAGCTTTAAAGCCACTGTTTTCTCCATCACGAGCAGACAGACTAATTTATCTAGGTGAGATGAATTAGCAATTAGCAACTGGCCTCTCTTAGAGCTGCTGAGCTGGACTTTGCATGGGGAATTGCCTGCCTCAGAAATCTGAGTCATCAGCAAGGAAGGCACAACCTTCAACAGTTAAGAACTTCTTCTATTCTGCCAAATGCATGCCTTGCTGTTTAGCAGAGCCCACTGACCAGTACTGAAACTTCTGTCTTTCTGTTCTCCTTCCTGGCTTTGCTTTGCATTTTGTATCATAGCAGTATATCCTTTATGTTCCAATGGTAAATTATTTTACTTTTTGATTGCATTTGATGTATCAAGAGCTCTCCATGACATTTTGTTAGCCAGCCATTGATTTTTATGACTGAAATGCTATTGTGTGCTCCATTTAAACTGTGTATAATTCAGAATTGTACCAGTGGTTTATACTAGTTTTTAACTAAATTAATTTAAATTTACCTCACTTTACAAGGGAATCTAAAATATAGGACAGTGCTTTACTATACCACTGTTGTTAAGGTTCTAGATGCCTTAATATTCTTTTATAAAATATATTTTTATTTTTATTATAGTTAAAAATTTTCAAGATTCCAAGTTATTTTGACATAATTTCCCCAACTTTCTCTGTTCATGACATATATGCATATATTGCTGTCATGCAGCCTGCTTTGTATGGTACCACTTGGCTTTTGGAGGCTTATTTTCATCCTTAAAAATAATTACCAACTCAGTTGCATGTGCCTTAACATGCACATACTAATTTTATTGATTTATATTTAAATAAATAATGTCTAGGATTCCTGGTTCAAGATTTTCATTATATTCCTTAGATTTTGCTGTGGAGCCAACTGTCTAAAAAAGTTAGTTGCTTTTGTTCAGGATTCATGTATTGGCATTTTGTTTTGAATTTGTCCAGGAACATCTTGTCTTGGCTCATTCATAGCATGCAGTGACAACATTCTCTCTATTTCTAGAGAGTAGTTGGAAGTTGATTGATGTGAGAGGCTGCTGGATCTCATGATCCTTATCATCCAGGCTTCTGGATTATTCGCGTGTTTTCAGGGGAGCTAAGAACATCAGAAGGATAGTCTCCTATTCATGCTGATTTTCCACCCTCTGTTCCTGATACATTTGCTATTGTTGGTCGTAGTAAGTCATCTAGCTAAGACCAGAAACAGGTACAGGATTCTATGAATACAAGCCATAGGGTTACTAGGTTTTGTTTTGTTTGGAAGGGTCTCTTTATATAGCTTAGATTGATTTGAAACTGGTACTCCTTCTGTCTCAGCCCGAGTACTGGGGTTATTGTAACCTTTGGAAATACATTTCTTTTAAATTTGCTAAAATTTAATACTAAAACACTGCTATAATCACGGATTTCATAAAGAATTCTTTGGACTCAACACATAAAACCTCAGGAGGTTTAGTTTCAAAAGAATGAAGAGAACCTCATTAGAACTGTTTACCCAATTATATCCCATGACTCTAAGATAATTTGGCAAATACTGTGGGCTGAGCACGTGTTTCTGTAATTCTTATGTGAAAGCCTTTTGCTTAGTAGTTCAAACTGTAACTGTACTCAGAATTAGGGCCTGCCTCCAAAGAGGCAATTAAAATTAGCTGAAATCATATGGATAGATCCTAAAACAACATACCAGGTGTCTACATAGAAAGAGTGAATTAGGACTCACACAAGTCTGTGTACAAAGGATGGATTAATAAAGTCACAGAGAGGAGATGGCCACTAGCAGGCCAAGGGTAGTAAGTTCTGTAGGAACCAACCTACCAGAACCTTCACCATGGACTTCTAGATCTATTTAATATTATGAAATTTAATCACTGTACAAAATAAGTAGATCCACCATATTAGTTTGCTAGGGCTACTGTAACGAAAGACCACAGGTGGGGTATTTAAACACCAGAACTTATTTTCTCACAGTTCTGAAGTCCAGAAGTCCAAAGAAGTAATTCAGAATTAGACCGAGCCTCTTTGAAGTAAAAAATCAAACCAATTACAAATTAAACTTTGATCAGACTAAGCAATTAGACCCTCACTGATTAATAGCAACAAGGAATGAGCTCAGATGAAACATATAATCACAGAATCATTAGAGCTCTTTTAGACATAATATCTGGCATAGCATCAAGAATTATTGGCTGTCTAAGGAGGCAGGGTGGGTTGACTGAGAAAACTGAATACAAAACTGTAGAAAACACCTAGAGATGGGGAAGATTGGGGATTGAAGCTATTGCCTGCAGACCAAATGTTCCGGAACCTTGTTTTTAAATAATAATTTCTTAGAGTAAAATTGCATGCATTGTTTAAAAAGAAAAACTAGCCAGGTGTGGTGACATGTGCCTATCTTCTCAGTGCTTGGATGGGGAGGCAGGGATATTAGGAGGTCAAGGTCATCCTTGGCTGCTGAGAGTTCAAGGACTGCCTGAGCTATATAAGAGACTGTCTCAAAACAAACACACAAACAAACAAACAAACATACACACACACACAGAAGTACAGGAAGTGCTTACTTTCTCCCTGGTAGTATTAAGTATTATATTACTATTATACTAGTATTAAGTATTATATTAGTATTAAGACTAATGCAAGGAAATATAAGCTAAAAATTCTCTTCCCTTAGCTTAAGCAATATCCCATATTTATCACTACAAAGTATATAGTAAACATATTTCTTAGCACTAAAGTCAAAGTAAATCAAAACAAAATAAAAGGATGGGTGGAGCCTTTAGCCATTCCTTCAAACACTGTTACCAAGTTCTGACTCTGCCCCACACTCCATTTACTGTTATCGTGATCCCTGAACCAAACCAGATGGTAACTCACCGGGCCAGACCAGGTCAAAGCTCCAGGGACAAACATCATGCTTGTTCAAATATGTTACCTCCTCGGTTGTTTAAGTTATTATTGCTTAGTTTTGATTGGGTGTTCCTTTGGGATAAACCTTATTTACTTCATCTCTGCTCTCTGTTACCTAACAACTAATACACTTTTTTTTTTTTAAAAAAAAAAAATGAAAGTTAACCTTGTAAGGAGCTAGAACAAAGAGAAGCAATGGCACACTTAGTCTGTAAATGAGAGAACGTCCGGTGTGGTTTACTGTGGCTGGTAGCAGTGATGACGTGTGAACATTAAGATATTCTGAAGCTCTTAGTGCCATAAGTACCATTTCTAGAAGCAGATGTTCATGGCAGACAGGAGTAGATTTTTATCTCAGAGTTATTTGTTGCATTTTGGTTTTAGTAGAAATGATTTGTTGGTGGTTGGGGTGAGGACTAACTTTGCAAATGTAGGTATTTAATCCTCTGTTATTTAGTGTTCTGGAGTCTTTTAAAAATGCTGTTCGACAGGCACTCTGCTGGTTCACATGAGCAAATAATGTCCACAGTAGGTGTGTGTCACTCACAAACTCGTAGACTCAAACCCTGACCCCTACCGTGGTGGTGCCTAAGTGACTAGGTCATGAGAGGGGTTTGTGATCTCTCATGAGTATGATTAGCGAGTTTTCCAAACCAACCCCATAGAGCAGTGTGCCCCCTCTTCATATGGCTGTTTGTTGCAACCCGTGGTGAGTCCTCACCAGAACCCAACTCCATTGACACCCTGATCTTGGACTTGTAGCATTAGAACAGTGCAAAACCAATTTCTGTTATTTGTTGGCTACCTCCTGTATGCTATTTTGTTGAAGCAGTTCAAACTGACTAAAATTGATGGTGTTCATAAATCCAAAGGAAAACCCAAAGGCAAGTAAACAGTTGCCTTTTTCAAAACATTGAAAAGAAGGTCTTATTGGGAAGGTAAGCCATAGATTTTTCAGCTCCAACCATAGATCAGATAGTGAACTCAGCTCAACTTTGTATAGAGAATCTGCAATCATTCAAGTTCCTGAAAGGGAATTGGTTCATTTTACAACAGGAGAGTGGACACCATCCCACTCTCACTGAGTCTTCCCTTGGTGGCCTAGCCATGGCTGTAAACATGTCAATCATTGAAATATTTCCAGAGAGAATAAAGCTAGGTTGGGATATTTTAGAGCCAACAGCTATGGGAAATGACCTCCTCTGAGGCTGACTAGAGGCTCAGGTGTGCAGAAAATATGAAATACAATGTGTGAATAGAAATAGTGTTCAGATATATTAAGCAAAAAATTCAAACTGTGATAAATATTGCTTTGATAAGTTGCAGAATCATGGAAATTGCTTCTGTCTTTAGGTAGGTTTAGTTGCTAGCTAATTTAAAGAATTATATTTGTCAGAAATCTCACAGTGACACAGACTATTACTTTATTGCTTTTATGGACATGGAATAATTAGCATGTAGTCAAGGAATTATGTGGATTTAAGCAAAATAGTGTAAAACTATCTAATTCAGAAAATGTTTAAAATTGGCACAAGGAAAAGATGTCAGTATGTTTTATTGTTATTTTCTACATTTATTTATTGGGTGTGGTATTGTGTGTATAAATATGTGATTGTATGTTGGTGTGTTAATGTGCAGCTACATATGTGTATTATATGGGTGTGTTATTTTGCATATGCATGGGTATAAGTATGTGCATGTGTATGCCATATTGTGCCTTTGATCATCCAAGACAACTTACATGAATCAATTCTTTAATTTTACTATGTGGGTTTTGAGACCCAAACTCAGGCTTGTCAGACTTGTCAGGCACCATGCACCTTTACCCACTAAGCATTTCTGGCCAGCTTCCTTGTTTTGATTGTTTATTTGAGACAGATCTCATGTAGTCCAGGCTGGTTTTGAATTTATTATTTTGCTTGAAATGACCTTGAATTTCTAATCATCACACTTTCCCCTCAGAAGTGCTAGGATTGCAAAGCATGTACACCACGTCTTGTTTATGGGGTGCTTAGGATGGAACCCAGGGCTTGTGCAAGCACATTGCCAAACTGAGTTATATCACTGGCCCTCAGATATCAAAGAGGAATGTAAAAAGTCAACATCCTGAAAATCATTTGTATTTTATGGCAATTTTTTGTGTGAATATAATACTGGCTTTTGATGGAAAGCATGTGGGTGAGAGAATCAAAGTAACAATTTCCTCATATACAATATCACGTGGAGATTGGAAAGAGCGGCTATGAAAGCAAATGGATTTGGACCATGAAGTGGCAAAGAGGTGGAGCCTCCTTGGGTAGGTGGGATGAGTAGAGGCAGAGGATCAGAGCAGGAAAACTTTCTCTGGCTTCAAAGAGAATAAAAAATGAGTTGCTCTCCTGACCACTTTTATTTGAAGCTTATATATTTGAATAAGTAATATATTCTCAATAACAGAGTGGCAAGAAAATCTTGAAACTCCAAAGTACAAAATGGTAAATAAATATGGCCTTTCCATCCTTTTTATAATATGTAGTTTAATTGATCAGTTTCAGTATTTGATGATGTCATACAATGTATTCTGGTTGTCCCCTCTACTCTCTCTGTCTCCCTCCAAACTCTTCCAAGTTCCCTTCTGCATCCCTAGCAGTCTCCTTTTCTCACTTTAACACTTTGGGTTTTGTGTTTAGATTAGGCCAGGCCACTTGTGTAACAGTTGTGTTAGATTATCCCCTGGAGCCTGCTGGGCTCATCAAGTGTACCCAACTAAGGACAATTCCCTTTCTCCCTGAATCTTTCAGTAGCAAATAGTTCATCAGTGAGAAATGGGCTCCCTGAGTTCCCCCTGCATCCAGCCCTGACTCATGATGGCCCTGTTCTTGTGCAGAACCATTGCAGCATCCACAGCTGCTGTAAGTTTAGGATTGCCGTGGGGGTCTTTCCAAGAAGATGCCATTTCCAAACATTCTTCTTAGCTTCCAGGTCTTACATTCTTTCCATGTCTTTTTTGCAATATTTTCCAAGCCCTCGAGAGAGGGTGTTATAAATGACTGAGCGCTCCTCTGCAAGTGACTCTCAGTGCCCTGTGTAGCCATGAGTCTTTGCACTCACCATTTTGTGCCTGAGAGAGAGGCTTCTCTAATTAGGCTGTGGGCATGAGTTATCTGTGGGTATCAACATGTATATTTAGAGGGTAGGTAAAATTAGCAAACCGACAACGTGGTAGCTTGAATGTGAATGTACCCATAGACGTGGCTATTTGAACACTTGGCCCCTAGTGGGTGGCACCGTTTGGGGGAAGTTATGGGTAGGTGCAGTTTTGATGGAGGAAGTACATCACTGGGGGTGAGCTTTGAGAGTTGACAGCCTCACCCCACTTCATGTTTATGGTTGCATATGTGATCTCCCAGCTTCTTGCTCTGCCCTGCTGCCATTGTTGATGCTCTCTCTGAAACCACATGTCCACTAATGTATTCTTCTGTAAATTGCCTTTGTCATGGTTCTTTATCACAACAGCAGAGAGATAATTAATACAAATTGTGTTAAGTTCTCTCTAGGGCCTGTGTGCTCTCTCCATAGGTCTCTGACCAGTTTCCTATTCATAGTGTCTTTTCTTACTTCACTTTGTAGGTGCTCTAGGGATCCATGTGCATTTCAGCACGCACACACACACATGCACACACACGCACACAATTTTTAATGGCTGGATACTATGTTAGGATATTTTTTTAATCTTGTTCACTTTTTACATCACACAATTTGAACATGTGCCATTTCAGTATGAACAGAAGTACCTAACTAAACAAGATCCAGAGTCTTCTCTTCTATGCTCATGCCTTAGATGTTCCCCAGGTCTTGCAGTTAGATCTTAATGGTTCAGGCTTGGTTTTCCTCTTCCGTACTTTTAAAAGGGAAATGCTCATTTCTTCATTATTTTCATTCTTTCTTTTTGAACAAAAGGATATTTACGGAAAGGTTCATTTATATCTGGTCTTTCTCACAGAAAGAAGCATGCGCAGAATGTACCTTAACTGGTAATCATTTCTAATTACCTGAAATTTCAGTTTTGATTAGTTTTTCTCTGACTGAAAGACTCCTGGCATGTGCTGTTATAATAGTGCACACATCCGACAATGGTCCCGGATGGTGTTATCTAGTGTCATGACCCCTCTCTTAGTTTATATGAATATGTCTTGCTGGCTTCACAAAATGAAAAATAATCACACACGACCACATTTCTCAAAACTTAGCCCTGGTTCTAAGTAACAATCTCTGTAGTTTAAAAGTCTTTTTTTTTTTTAATTTTTAAAAATACTTCATTTTGTGTATGTAAGTGTTTTGCTTGCATTTATGTCTGTGTGCTATGTGAATGCTGGTGCCTACAGAGGCCGAAAGACAGTGCTGGATCCACTAGAACTAGAGGTACAGACAGTTGTGAGTTGCCATGTGGGTGCTGGAAGCTGAAACCGGACCCTTTGGAAGAGCAGCCAGTGCTCTTAACTACTAAGCTATGTCTCCAGTCCCACAATGATTTTTAAAAAATAACATTTTTTTTATCATAGTCTAAAAGTTTTTGTTCTCCAAAGAGATAGTTGTTTTATTATGTTTTGACTATTAAATTGCATTTGGCTTTCTATTTACCATCTATTTTATATTATTATTTTAACAATAGCAGTTTTGAGAGGAAGAGAGAGAAGCCATAGTTGTGGAAGTGGTCCTCTATGGAGGATACTCACCTGGTAGTTCTGAGAGAGTCCTTCATGCCCATATCCTAACCTTGGCCCTGGTGTGGTCAACTATTAGAATCACACAATTATAAAAATTTAAGAATTGCATGCTGCCATCCACTGAATAACAGTGACAACCAAATGCAGTTAAATCATACATTCCAAGCCATCAAAACGGAATGTTACTCTGTTACTCATCACAAACTAGTAATTGATGTTTCCTGTCATAGTTGACAGACTCATAAATCCATTTTTTTATTTCACATAACTTGAAGAAAGTTTTATTTGTCCTTGATGAGAAACATTAACTTTGAAGGGCAAGCTTTTTCCCCATTCTCTCTTCAGGTGGCTAATGCTTTATTCACGACTTAAGGTGATTTTTCTTACCTTTTGAGTTAACAAGTGCAACCATTTAATTTAATGGAAGTTGCAGTGTGGCCAATGATGATTTGGTGCAGAAATTAAACTGCACTTCTTAGAAAGATTAGTTCCACTATAGATACAGGGACCCTGGTATAGCATACAGTATTCATTGGCTATAGTGCTCTTGTAAGATGTGTGTACTAAGGAATTGATGTAAAACATCTAGTTATTGTCGCAAGCTTGTTGGTCTGCCTTTAGGTACTGAAATGGAAAAGCCCTGGCCAGGAAATGTCACTCTGCATCTCTCAAGTATATGTGTTATTAGTTATACCCAAGAGGGTGGTAGACAAGGTATCTTTTCCTCTTTATAAAAGACAATGATTTGGGGGCTATTGGGGAAAACAACATGATGGTGTGAGTAGCTTTCAATGAATCAATAATGTTATAACTACCAAGAAATGCGTCAGTATGAGAACAAGAGATGCAACAGAATAAGGAGTCATATGATTTAAATTTTATTTTTCCTCTTTATTCTCTCCAAATGATTTTGCAGTAAAAGTAGTTTGTGGGTTAGGAATCATTAAACCTTTTATATTTGGGAATGAAGTTGGCTTACATAGCAAAGCACTCTGCCAATAATACCTAAGTGACTAACTCCATTTATGAGAACTCTTTGAGCTCAGAATTATAACCATGTCTTATAGTCATTCATGGCCCAATAAACTTCTAGGAATGAGTAACACTTTAATACAAAAAAAAAATGTGTGGTTGTTTGTGTCTCTTTTCTGGAACAAGAATGATCTTTGCTGCAAGAGGACTTTTATTGATGCAATTCTTACAATGAGCCCCTTAAACAAATACAAAACCTCTGCTAAGAGCCTAACACAATGAGCATGGCCTTGAGGTCCCAGGTTCTTGTCCTAAGTCTCCCACCAGCTATGCAGGTGATATTGTGCTTATCCTTTATCTTCCTCAGTCCTCAATTTCATTGTCCTTAATCCAATAGAGAAAGAGTAGAAATGTCAGTTCCCTCATTACTCTAAAATTTGGAAACTGGGATAAATATGATATCTACATCCCTCAGAAGCTCCCAGACAAAAGATATAATTACCTGGATTTTATGAAAAATTTATGTTCTTTCTTTCCTTTTACAAATCATTAATTTTCATGAAAAGTTGCCTAGGACAGAAGTTTTTCTCTTTAATGAGAAAAAATATACTTGAATATACTGGTCAATGGAAACTGATGTGTCATCTAATATAAAGAATGATTATTTTCTTATCCACAGGCAGAATACAAACATGTTTCTTATAACATT
Source organism: Onychomys torridus (assembly GCF_903995425.1). NCBI lineage: Eukaryota > Metazoa > Chordata > Mammalia > Rodentia > Cricetidae > Onychomys > Onychomys torridus. Next base: position 34,259,766 of record NC_050445.1, on the reverse strand, counting down.
TTTAGCAATGGGAAAATATATGAGAAAATGAAGATTTTTAAAAATTTTGTTTTATGTGTATGTGTATTTTACCTGCATGCATATCTATGCATCCTGTGCATTGTAGGTGCAGGAACCAAAAGAGGGCACTGAGTCCCCTGGAACTGGAGTGATGAATGGTTGTGAACCACCATGTGGGTGCTGGGACCCTGGGTTCTCGGCAGCCATCTCTCTAGCCCCTTGAGAACCTTCTTCATCCTGAAAAAATGCAAGTTCCACAGCCATTAATTAGGCTGACTTCTTATTTCCCTGCCTGGCAGTAACTAACTTACTTCTCAAGCTTGGTTGTTCCCATTTCGTCTTTGTTCATCCAGACTTGTTTGCAGCATGGGATGGCGTCACCCAACTTTAGGTTTTCAAAGAGATTCTGAAACTGTCGGTCTTATCTGATTGTTCTTCTGCTCTCTGCACCAACTTGTCTATTTCCTTCTTTCTTGGTTGAATACATGAAAAACTCCAGTGCAATATGAACAATAGTTGTTTTTAATTTTGTTGTTGTTGTTTGTTTTGGTAAGGAACATCATTACTCAAGAGTGCCCGTGTCACCTAATACTTACTGTTTATTTTCTTCTTCCCCCTGTGACTGATTTTACAGTTTTCCCCATGCCATGAGGTGCTTTATGGCTCTCTTTGCTTTATTGCCATCCAGGTCCGACTCCTGGTGTCAAGGACTCTCTTCCTCAAGTGGAATGCCCACTTTTTCCTCTTCACTTATTTCAAATCTTACTTTCCTGTCCTCATTCCAGGTAAACTCCTCACTTTGGTGTCAAATCTCTCAAACTACATTTCATTTCCAATGTACTATATACCAGACTTCTGGTGCAAGTCTGTTCCCTGTTTCTTTGGCATTCTTCTTACTGACTTTTTAATCCCTTGCTTCCCATTTTCCAATACCTGTGTTTCTAGTAGGTACAAGTGATCTATGAAGCTCAATTCTACTTCATGCTGATCATCTTATGGAAAATTCTATGCAGTTCACAGCTGGCACCATAAGAATCCAGTTAGTTTTCGTAGTTCTACATGATCTGTGTTTTTGTGTCCTATTTGTTTATTAGTTCCTCAAAGGTATAGTTCTCCATGCCTGCTATTTTACTAAAGATTTTTCATCAGATAGAAAAATACCGTAGGTTTGGAATAGTTGAAAACAGACGGGTTTGAAAATCTGCCAAGGAAAGTTGTGAAGATTCTTCTAAAGCAAAGCAGTCTTAGCTAGACAGCCTTTGTTTTCACAGTGTATCTCTTTGTTGTTGAGATTATGTTTTGGGAAACAAAGCTTTAGATTCTGGAAAGAGGCCAGGGTGACTGGAGCGAGTTGTGGGTACCAATTAAAACTGAGATGATGTTTGTGAGACCATTGCCCTGCATGTGTGTGTCAAGGTATAATTGGGCTCTTTGTCTTAAGTTAGGATATGACCAGATCATTTGTTGACTGTATTTTAAAATCAGTCATTAAATTCTGTCAAAATCTGAACATTTTTAGAAGGAACTTTTGGCATTGTTTGTACTCTGACATCATGTGGAAGTAGAGTTAGACACATTAATGAGACATGTAAGTCCAAAAAACTAAGGTGGTAAAATGAGAAAACCTGAAGCTCTCCACTGTAGGACAGAACATGAGATGGAGTTACATTAATGAGACCAGCTAACCAGATGTTTATCAACCTTGTTGTTCTTTTAAAATAACTTGTTTTAGGTTTGCTGATTTTGTCTTTTTATTTGTCTGTAATATTGTCTATTGCTCTCCTCATCCTTAAGTTTATTCTTTTCTGATTTCTTAACAAGAACACTTTTAAAAGTGTATTAATTCCAGAGCTTTCTTTTTAACTAATAGATACATTTAATACTGTAGGTGGTCTTTGGAAGGGCTGTGCTAGCTGTTTCCCACACATTTTGATAGACTATCTGCAAGTGTTACAGCTCCAGAGGGAAAGGTATTCTGACTTATGGGAAAGTCAGGTGATACTTGCAAGTGTTACAGCTCTGGGGGGAAGATATCCTGACCTGCTGGGAAGTCAGGCTATGTCCGAAGCTGGGGTCCAGTGGGGGATGGTCTCCCTGCCGGATGTGGCAATCTTGTTCCTCTTCAAGAAAGATCCATTACAGCTGAGCTCTACTCTCCCCACCCCAAGGGAGCTTCCCCACAGAGGTATCCATTTCTTCTTAGCTCTGGCCCAAGATGTTACTTCTTCTGCTTTACTCTGCAGAAATGTAGCAATTTGCTCCAGCTCTGGTGAAAAGTTACCTCTGTGCACCCTGCCAAGGGAGCTTCCCAGCAGAAGTATCCATTTCTTCTTCTGCTCTGCTCCCCGCTAAGTGAGCTTCCCAGCAGAGATTCTGCAAAAGAAGGTCTTCACCCAAAACTCTTTCAAGAAAGAGATTTATTTGGGAAGGAGGAATCCAGGAGAGTGGCTGCCTCTGCCAGGGTGGAGGAGGACAGCTGCCACCCAAACAGGCTTATATAGGGCTTCTTAGGGGTAGAGTTTTTCCAGGGAGAAGATTTTCAGGAAGGGAATTGGTCAGACTTTGATCCCCTTGAACTTAGATAAACTCAGATTTGCTAGATTTCCTGCTCAGGGGTTGGTTGGTTTTCCTGCTCAGGGTATTGGTTGGTTTGTGTTCAGTTGTTCAGTGGGCAGATTTGGTTCTGGTTCCAGGGCCAAAGTGTGTTTCTTGGGTTTTTGTTTCAGGGCCAAAGTGTTTCTTTCATTGGCTCTGGGTTCAGGGCCAGGGTGTGTTTCTTTCACTGGCCCTTTTACCCTATTCTCTATCATTTGTGTTTAGATTTAAACATTTCTAACCACATGTTGAAGCCTAAACCCCAGTGTTATGTCATGGAGATGGGGCATTTGGAAGGGTAATTAGGTTAACATGCAGTCATGAGGGTGAAGCCTGATAATGGGGCCAGTGTCCTGTTAAGGAAAGTGACCAGTGGTCTTTTTTTCTTTACTATATGAAAGTACAGCAAGAAGGTGCCAGTGCAAGATAGAAACAAGCCATGTTCAGGAATTCAATCTGTGGGCGTCTGTCTTGATCTTAAGCTTCCGGAACTATGAATAATAGATTTTCTTCATTTAAACTGTCAAGTGAATAGTATTTTGTTATAGTAGATGGAGAAAACTTAGAGTTTTTCTTTTGTTCTTTTGGGAATTGCTCCATATGACCTTTTCAGTGACTCAAAAACAAAACAAAACAAAACAAAACAAAAAACAAAACAAAACAAAACAAAAAAACACAACTATGTTTTGTGTAACCACAGATTATTGATTAACAATTACTGTAAGAACCATTTTATTGGTTATGTTCTTTGAGTGTGAGGTATATATACACACATGTGTAGGTATTCTTGCCAGTGTATATTTGTTTGGAAGCCAGAGGCAGACACTGGTCATCTTCCTCTGTTTTTTTCCAACATCTCTTTTTGAGACAGTTTCTCTCACTGAGCCTACAACATGCTGGGTATCCTGGCTGGCTATCAAGTCCCTAGGATCTGCCTGTATCCGCCCATCCTTGCTTCCTCCTGTCTTAGTCAGTGTTCTATTGCTCTGAAGAGACACCATGACCACAGCAACTGTTATAAGGAAAACATTTAATTGGGGCTAGCTTGCAGTTTTAGAAGTTTAGTCCATTATCACCGTGGGAAGCATTGCAGCAAGCAGGCAGACATGGTGCTGGGGAGGTAGTTGAGATCTCTACATCTGGATCAGTAGGCAGCAAGAAGACAGATACACTGGGCCTGGCTTGAGCATTCTGAGACCTCAAAGATCACCCCTAGTGACACACTTCCTCCAACGAGGGCACACTGACTCCAATAAGACCATATCTCCTAATAGTGTCACTCCCTGGTGGCCAAATATTCAAATCTATGAGCCTTTGAGGGGCATTCATATTCTAACCATCATACCTCCCCACTCCTAGTGCTGGAGTTAAAGGTATGCACAGGTGCACCCAACTTTTGCATGGTTGTTGAGGGCCCAGGCTCAGGTATGCTTGTCCAGCAAACACTGTACCCACTGAGCCATCTCCCCACTCCTGAGTGTGTGCGTCAGGTCTTGGAGGCACTTATTTTCTTTGCTTGGTTCATCTTGTAGTGAGCATGTGTGGTAGAAATCTTCCAGTGTGTTTCTCTTTCTCTCTCCTCGCATCATGTAGATTTTTGATTTTGTAAGTGGCTCCTGAGGACCTGGGCCATAGATCTTTGTGATCTGTGCTAATCTGATGTGTGGCTTTTCATAATAAAAACTGGCTTCTGTTTGATATTTAATGCTTTTGGTTTCCTTTTTTTTTTTTTGTCTAATATAAATACTGTTACTGTTGCTTCCTTAACTGTGCTTGCCTGAGGTACTTTTACTCAGTCCTTCATTTGTCTTCCTGAATTTTGTTTTGGTGTGTCTCTTATTATTTGGTAGGTAAGTTGCATTTTACTGAATGAATTAAGCTAATATTTATTTCAATTATTATATATGAACCAGGCATATTTGTTGTGGTTTTACAATATGTCTATAATATATTTTTCCTTGGCCCATTAAAATAGTTTAAAATTTTAATTTGGTGTTTAGCAATAGCTTCATATATTATAGTTAGATCAATATTATTGGCTATGTAAATATTCTATTCCTCTTTTTTTCTTTTTCAAATATCTACCAGAGTTATTACGTGATTATGTTGTTGGTGGTTGTTTTTTGTTTGTTTGTTTTTAACTGTTTTTTTTTATTATCTTCTCAATCATCTGGAAGGAAAACCTTCCAAGTAATGTCATTACAAACAGGTCTGATGAAGCATGCTCTCTACCAAGAAGCTGGTACAAGATATCCTACATTTGTCTAGTGTTCTACATCTGCAACACGAGAGCATACAATTTCAAGGGCTGATTTGAGACTTGATTCTGCTTTCCTGGTTTGTTAGTTTTAATAGGAACTTTAGTTCCATATACTAAAAATAAAACAATTAGATTATTTTCTATCTTCCTGATTTCCCTCTCCTTTTCCTATTTGCCCATACTTTGTCAAGACTTTAAATACACAGTGTGTTTTACATATCTCATTATTTTCTATCTTATCCCCATTTTCACTCTGTAATTTACATTTTAAGAATAATTTAATATAGTAAATGCATAAAAGTATTTAACATGTTAAATTTAATAGGAGTTGAACAAAGTTTATCTTTTAACACTGCAGTCTTACAAACCATGACCCTCCTGCCTAGTCTAGCACCCTTGGGAAAAGCAAGCTACATTATATTTGTTCTAAAGAAACTATTACTGCTTTCACCCTAGGAAGTCAGGGTGATTGACAGCAAAAGGTCACAATCTTTACTGTTTGTCCATTCACAGAAAACTACTTGTTAACCTCCTGGCCAGTGGGCTTGAGAAAACAGGCTCATGGTTCCAGAATTCCCTAATCTAAGTTAATACTGACAACATTTTTTTCCTATGGCCTTTACACTGGTAGACAGTTCAGCTATTCCATTTTTGGTTCATGTCTCCTTCCCTTAAAGCTTTAAACACACTGTTCTGCAGAGGTCTTACATTGCAGTTGAGGAGCAATCTGAGACAAAAACTGATGCTGTTTCTCTAATCTACTTATATCTTGCCTGGAGGGACTAAGTTAACAAAAATCTGATTTGCTTCATTTTTTTTGTCAGTTTATGTTTCCAAATTGATAATTCTGAGTCATTTTCCTATGTATGCTTGCTGGTCCACAAAATGTCTTAAATTGGGTCTTTCAATTACATGCATATTGTATCTTCATGCTGTGGCTTTCATTTTATGTTTCTTTTTTTAATCCTTTCTTTATTAGTTTTCTGATCCTTAATATTACTTTAGCCTCATTTTCACTCTTTTGATTTTTCAGTCTTGTAGTTTTATTAAAGTTTCTTCTTTCTTGGATCCTATATATTGCAATCATCTCCAGTATAGTTTTGTTATTTTTAATTATACTTCCTATTTTATCAATTATAATTCTCTTTATTTTCATTCATTTCTGTTTTTAATTTTAAATGTTATTTATTAGCGTGTGTCTGTACATGGGTTGGCTAGGTGCATGGCTGCGGTAGTTTGAATGAAAATGGCCCAATAGGTTCATAGGGACTGGTGCTATTGGGAGGTGTGGCGTTGTGGAGGAAGTATGTCATTGTTGAAGGAAGTGTGTCATTAGGGGTGGGCCTTCAGGTCTCAGAAGCTCAGGCCAGGCCTAGTGTGCCACTGTAGAATTCTTAGTTACCTCTTCGGCACCATGTGTTCCTGTGTGCCACCATGCTTCCCTCCATGACGACAATGGACTATACCTTTGAAACTGTATGCTAACCCCAATGAAGTGTTTTCCTTTATAAGAGTTGTCATGGTGTCTCTTTATAGCAACAGAAATCTTATCTCAGACAGTGGTTGTGAGTAGACATGTTTTGAGACCAGAATGAGGTGTCCTTCTCTATCTCTTCCTTATTCCTTTGAAAAAGAGTCTCTCACTGAACCCTGGGTCCTTGTTTGCTCAGCTATGCTGGAATCCAGAGAGTCTCACTGATCCTCTTGTGTTATGGGATATTTGTTCACTATTTGAAGGTGTATTGCTGTGATTGGTGTAATAAAAAGCTGAACAGCCAATAGCTGGGCAGGAGGTACTGGTGGGATTTCCAAGGGAAAAAAAGGAAGAAGAGGAGTCTGGGCATGCAGGAGACATGGAGAAGAAATAGGAGGTGCAAGATGAGAGAGAGGTAACACCACACGATGGAACATCAAATAATTAAGTGAATTAATTTAAGTTATAAGAGCAAGTTAGGAATAAGCCGAAGCTACAGGCTTAGCTTTTATAACTAGTAAGAATTCTTCATGTCATTATTTGGGAGCTGGCTGGCTGGACAGAAAAAGACTCTCTACAGTCTTGCCTCTACCCTAGCTTAGAGCTGGAGTTACAGAAGTATGTCGCTTTTTTGAGGCTTGCAATGTGCATTCTGGAGTTCTAAGTGCCTTTCACCACTGAACCATTTCTCTAGTCTCTGCATTTTTAATTTTATTATTTATTTTTAGTTTACCATGTATGGATGTTTTACCTTCATGTATGTCTGAAGACGAGGGGTTGGATCCTCTGAAACTGGAGTTATAAATAGTTGTGAGCAGCTGTGGGGGTGCTGGGGAACTAGAGCTCAATCCTCTGTGGTAGCAATGAGAATGCTTAGCTGTTGTGGATATCGCTCTGTGTAAATAAAGTTCTGATTGGCCAGTGGCCAGGCGGGACAAGAAAGAAGAGAATTCTGGGAAGTGGAAGGCTGGGGAGAGACACCACCAGCCGCCGCCATGAGAAGCAACATGTAAAGACACTGGTAAGCCATGAGCCATGTGGCAAAGTATAGACTAACAGAAATGGATTAATTTAAGATAGAAAAGGTAGATAACAAGCAGCCTGCCACGGCCATACAGTTTGTAAGCAATATAAGTTTCTGTGTGCTTTCTTGGTTGGGTCTGAGCGACTGTGGAACTGGCGAGTAAGAGAGATTTGTCCTGACTGGGCCAGGCAGAAAAACTCTAGCTACACTTAGCTGCTGAGCCATCTCGCCAGCCCCTCAGTTTACACTGGTTTGAGTCATGACTCTTCATGTGCTCATGCTGCTTATGTGACACTGTTTAGTGTGGATTGTAGGCTGACACTTCATCTTCACGCTGGCTGTGGGTAAGATGACAGTTTATTACTTACATGGTTTGAACTTGAACTATTTGCTTTATTGTATAGTAGCTTCATCTAGATTCCAATGGTGTGGCCCTTAGATTTCTGTGCATGGGGTCGAGATGTGTTTGTTGTTCTATTGGTACTTCAATGATGTCCTCCTGTACTTCTGTAGTGCTGTATGGGTTTTCTATTTGGAAGCTGCTGTTTCTTTTGTTTTAAATGTGCTCGTTTGACTTTTAGGGGGGAAGTGGGGAGTGAGTTTTCAACATTTCCTTGAACTTAGATGTATTTTTTCTGTCTATGTACAGATCTTAAATTTCCTGTTTCAGTTGTTCTCTGCTTCCCTGCAGGCTTTTCAGAGAGCACCTCCCCTTTGTTTTGCCCTCCATCTTTCTTGGCAATGCCACTTTTTACAGACAGGTGTTTTTGTGGTTTTTTTTTTTTTTTTTTTTTTTTTAAACAGCATTAGCACATCTTTTGCTCCTTCATGCAGTCAGGTTGCTGGTCCACCGTGACACACACATCTTTCCAGTCACTCTCACACTTTGGTCTCCCACCACACTGCTCTCTGCTAAGGCAGGATTTGGGAAATAGCTTGCTGAGTTTTGTTGTTGTTGTTTGGTTTGGTTTTGTTCCCTTTTCTATTTATATAAGTTTTAGAGGTTAACACTGTCTTATCAAGATGAGAACTTTGGAGACCGTGCTGGGGGTTTAGGGCTTACCCCATTGCCATTGCTGAATTTTAAAAGTATACTTCTGAATCATGGAAATTTAGAGCAAAAAAACAAAAACAAACAAACAAACAAAAAAACGTGTGAAGTAGGGGCAAATAAATTCATAAATTGTTTCTGAATATCTTCAGCCCTGTCTTGAGAGCAGATCAACGTCTAGATTTGGTAATGTATGTGGCATATATCTGTGTCTGGCTGAACTGCCTGCTTTCTAAAGTTAAGGAGTCAGCATTTAATTTTAATATTTGTCATAGGTGTTCTGTGATAATAAGGTTATAGATATGTGTCTGCGATAATGACTGAACTGATCTGAGAACTCCCAAGACCAGTTGAGAGGCCCTTTTTAAGTAAGTAAAGCCTTAGAAATAGAGTCACCACAACCGGCTGTTTGGAACCTGGGGCTTACATAGGGACACTTTGCTCAGATTGGGAGGAGGGGACTGGACCTGCCTGGACTGAATCTACCAGGCTGAGCTGAATCCCCAGGGGAGTCTTTGCCCTGGAGGAGATGGGAATGGGGGGTGGGCTGGAGGGGAAGGCGGGGGGGGGGGCAGGAGTGGGGAGTACAGGGGGAACCCATGGCTGATATGTAAAATTAAATTAAATTATTAAAAAAAAGAAAAAAATTTAAAAAATACATATAAATCAAAAGGAAAAACCAAACAAACAAGCGAAAGAAATAGAGTCACTTTCTCAGAGTCACATTCATCATCAAAGAGATATCTTATCTTAAAATCTTTGTGTGAAAATATCTTGCAAAGCTATTGTGGTGGTTTGAGTGGAAAATGTCTCCAATAGACTCTTGTGTTTGGACAACTTGGCCCCCAGTGGATGGTGCTGTTTGGAGATTGAAGGGACTTTTAGGACTTGTTGGAAGAAGTTATGTCACTAGCAAAGGGCTCTAGCAGGCCCAAGCATGGCAAACGTGGCTCTGTCAGGCCTCTCTCCTCCCCATCCCTTCTTCCTTGCTAAAAATCATTAGACTACATTCCTAAAATTAGCCACCAAGGTCCTTTTCCTTACTTGGCCACTTCCTTCTCCTGAGGCTGACTACCAAGGCCCTGCTATCAAAGTATTGAAGTCCAGAAATCAAAGGCCCCCCTTTGGCCGTCCTAATTAAACTATCTAATCAAAATTAAACACTTCATCCTAACAAGGGGTTTCCTCTTTTAACCTTTAAAACTGCCTTTTGCCTGTGAGCCATGTCTGTCTCTTCTCTATCCAGAGGCATCCTGTGTCCCTCAGGACAAACATCCCCTTCCCCTTTCCTCTGTTCCTTTCTCCTTCTCTCTACTCCTCTATCTCCTGTCCTTGTCTCTTATTCCTGCTCTTTTTCCCTCTGGGGCAAATACATGTCTTTTGTCTCAAGAACTTGGTCTTAGAGTGTCTTGTTCTGACACTGGTCTCTTCAACTGGCCACTGGCTTTGAGAGTTTACAGCTGTTGTGTGACATTATTCCTGGGGAGACATGATCAAGCATCTACTTGCCTCAAATAGAGAGCTGACAATAGGTCAAAGTATGGATACGACCAAAATTCCACCTTGCTGAACCAATGAGTTTTATTAGAGCTACTTTGAGGGATATGGGGAGTTACTCACAGGAGCAGAAACAACTCAAGCCCAACTGTATCTCCAAAGCTCACCCCAGCATGGGTGAGAGTGTCCTTTCAGGTTGTCTGAGCCTCTTATGGGCACTCAGCTGGTCTCTGCTTCTTCAGATAACGAGGTTTATCTCAGATGATTCTTTGCAGAATTGTTTGGTTGATCTAAGAGTGACGACTCTCAGTAGTCTTTACTGCTTGTATGCTCTTGAAGAGGTCAGAGCCTAGCGAATCTGCTCAGTTTCAGGGACTTCTTGAGGCTGTTTTGAATTGTTTACTTCCTATGTTAATGGAGTTTCCCTACAGGATGGAATGTTTCACTTTCCCCTAAAACATCCTGTTGTTTCATGTAAAGATATAAGTAAAGTTAAACCCTCTGTTCTAAAATATCCTGTAGTTTCACTTTCTCTTTACAGCCTATGTTTTAAGAATTTTCCCTCTAAGATGAAAGGTTTTAACCTCAGAGGAAACTGCTACACAACATATCTTGCCTCTCTCTCTCTCTCTCTCTCTCTCTCTCTCTCTCTCTCTCTCTCTCTCTCTCTCTGTGAGGAGCTTCCTGCTCCAGCTGCCTGCTACCACCAATTCTCTCCAACAGTATGAACATCTAACCCTGTGTAATGATAAGCCAAAGTAAACTGTTCCTTAAGTTATCTCTGCTCACGACATTTTATCACAGTTACGTAAGAGTAACTAATACAGCCTCTCAGATAAAAGAATGCTGGAATCAGCACAGAGCATTAGATGGGTCAGGATCTAGACACAGGCTTCGTGTAGTATGACCCATACTCTTGTGCTCATTCATTCCTTCTTTCGGGGTGTCCTTCCTGGAATCAATTTGTATTTATAAGCACTGGTTGGTCTTTGTAATGCAGATATGGTAACAAAAATTAATTCAGACAACAAAAACCCATGAAAGAATCCAATCAATGACTTCGATTTTAAAAATATAATTAAATAAATTGAGCAACCTTTTGCTTTTGCTAGATTCCATGATACTTGATTCCACGTTTTTCTCTTATACCAAATGGGGAATGCAGTAACAGAATGCCATGTGTACAGTGGGTGTTCATTGACTACAAAGTTTGAGAGCTGAATTTCAACTTTGAAATTTTTGGGTTTTTTTAGGAATAATTAATTGGTAAGTTTCTGATCAGAGGTCAATCTTGATCAATGTTATCCTAGTGTTTTCTCTGTATTGAGAGTTGTTATGCCCAAGAAAAATGAAGGATTGACCACAGGATCTCCCTAGATGAGAAGGTCCTTAAAAGTTTAGTAGCTGTATTAGTTACTTCTACCCCTGCTGTGAAAAAATACTTGACAAAAGTAAGTTAGGAAGGGAGGATTTGCTGTGGTGAGGGTTTGAGGGCACACTCTGTAATGACGGCTGGGCAGGGCAGCAGGAGCCTGAAGCAGCTGGTCCCATCTCATCTGCAGTTAGGGAGCAGAGAGCCATGAGAGCTATTATTCAGTTTGCATGTTCCTTTTTGTTAAGTACAGGACCCCAGCCTGTGAATTGGTGCCATCCACATTAGGGTGGTTCTTCTCACTTCAAACCAGTCTAAAAACCCAATCAGACATGCCTAGAGATTTATTCCCCATTCCCCGGGTGATTCTGATGCTGTTAATAGTCAATATTAACAATTACAGCAAATAATAAAACCCTCATCCCTACTAATGTCAGCCCTCATCTCCTACTTGTAATTTATTTGTATTAAGGATATGTTCAGAGTCTCTTTTTATTATTTCTGCATTAGTCACCTAATACCATTTTTCATTCCTTCTCTTGTTATCTCTCTCTATTACCACCACAGCTGCCTTATCTGATGTGATGTTTCACGTTGAGGAATGGTGTGAGTTGGTACTCTAGCAGATCTGAGCCTGTGGCAGTGGGGAGCCGTACTGTGTGTGTGGTTACCTGAATTAACTACAAAAAATAGCCTCAGATACTCTGCTGCGCATTAACAGGTTTTTTAGTTCAAGTTCTTTCTGGATTTCTGGGTTCAGAAGAAAACCTGTCATCAAAACTGTTGCTTTGATCTTTCACAGGCAACGCCTCGGCTGCTTGTGTCATTGTCTGTGAATTAAATGCACTAAGATAATCAATAAGACAAGTTACACATGAGGAACTCATTCTGTTAATTAGGTTTCTTAATGGGCTTTTGGGGAGTCTTGAAATGTAATGTAGCTCCACAGTCATGCATTTCCTGTAAAGTTATTGTAAAGCACTTGGTTGGTTCCCCCTTGCTTCTGCTGTATCCTATTGTGTCCCTACAACAGTGTCAAATCTAAGTGAGCAAGTGGTACTCATATATATTGTCCAGAAGACTTCAGTAAGGATAGGGTTTGTTTGACTATTTAAAAAATGCCAGAAGGGTGAGGAGCTGCAGTGCTTTCCACAGGACAGGCCACCCTTCTGTTGTGCTATATCCTAGGTTCTAATAGGAAGCTGAGTGGTGGTCCAGCTGTCCTGCTGTCAAGTTCCTAGAGAGGGAGATAAGAAGGCTAGATACTCTTTCGAGATCATTGGCCGTTCAGGATGTCAATCTGCTCTAGAAGGTTCTGTGATCTAGAGATGTTTGAAAATCCTCTAAACATAAACTCTAGCTTATGGTCTACACACTTTCTTTCCTCCTTGTTAGAATCATTTCCAGGCCGCGTCTGTGAACTCACCCACATACATTCTCACAGACTCCATCAAGGGTGGGTGGCACCCTGAAGTGGATGGTAAGAAACTTTTATCAACCTGCTAACTAAGATAATATTCCAGAAAAGGGGAGGGGGAAGCACAGTCTAAAGTAATCACCCTCCTGTGATTTCTCTAGTTCCAACAAGCATCAGTGAAATGGATTTGGGAGACCTCAAACAGGTGAAACTGGAAAGAACTCTGACAAAAGAGAAGAGCGACTTAGTTCTGCCTCAGGTTTCCCTTCTGCTTCAGAATAGGACTCTGTATGATGGTTAGCAAAACAATGCTGGCACTTGCTAAGCAGGTTATGGTATTTGGATGGGAGAGTCCCCTGGATTATCTGTAAAGATAACGTAGCCAGAAATGATAAAGATGTCTTTGAAACCAGGTAAAAACTGAGACCTACCAGGAGACTTTTATTTTCTGAACTATACCAAATAATGAGTTATTTGAAGAGATGAGCCATTATCTTCCTCTTTTCTGTTTCATTTCTTTATCACTGAATTTTATTGTTTTTTCTAATGTATTTCATAAACAAATTTTAAAAGATATTGAAAAAAATTAAAAATAGAAAGTGAAAGTTCTCTTAACTCCAGTCCTACAATGCATCTCCCCTTCTTGTCCTGCTCTTGATTCTTCTGTTTACTTCTCCTAATTAACATTTATTCATTATTCTTAATATTTTTATAGACATAATAATTCAGTCTTAAAGGTCAACTATAGAATTCTTCAACAAAATGCTAACTGGAAATAACCTGGTGTATTTTTTTAGTTAGAAATTCTTTCTTGGGTTTTTTTTTTTTTTTTAGTAAATGTAAATGAGATTCTGCCATCTTTTTGAGTATAACTCCAAAGGTAAATCTTAAAAGTTAAATGAGAGAAATTATGAGTCAAAGAGACAGAGAAAGAGAGAGAAGGGAGAAAGAGAGAGAGAGTCATAGAGAGACAGAGAGAGAAAGTGGAAGAGAGAAGTGAGTGAATATTATGTTTGTAAGGAGGCAGTCAAATAGTCTTTTGGTAAAAATATTGAATAGAAAATTAAAAGGCAAAAGGGAAATGTGAAAATGATATGTACATGTATTTTTTTGCTGACTATCAGACAGAAACAGTTACAAGGCAGAACTTTGTCCATCAAGTGGCAGAGAATAAAAGAATGCTAATGCCCATTTGTCTTTGTTTCTTTGTGTATATTTAAAGGCCCCTGTGTTAAAAATCATGGTTCCCAATACTCAAGATTATGGGGGCTGCAATGAGGAACCTTTAAAAAGTGGGCCTGTAATACAAATTGCTAAACTGTCTTATTAATAAGACATCTGGATCCAGATACTAGGGTGAATACTGAGAGATCAGAGGAATAGAACAAGCCAAACCACAAGTTCTTACTGCTGGGAAATCCTCAGCCTAAGAGAGCTACTTCCTGTATACTCATGCCTATATACCTTTCTGTGCCCTGCCATCTTACTTCCTCTCTCAGCCCAGCTCTATCACTTCCTGTCTGTCTGTACAGGCCTTCAGACCTCTATGGTTAACTAGTGCTGGGATTAATGGTGTGTGCTACAATGCCTGGCTCTGTTCCCAGTGTGGCCTTGAACTCACAGAGATCCAGATGAATCTCTTTCTCCAAAATTCTAGGGGTAAAGCATGTGCTACCACTGCCTGGCCTCTGTGTTTAATATAGTGGCTGGCTTTTTCCTCTGATCTCCAGGCAAGCTTTATTTGTTAGAGCACAAATGAAATATCACCACAAGGGCCTGGTACAAGGAAGTCTGTTCATAAAAGAATGCCCTTGAAGGGGATACTGTGTTTCTGGTCACCTCATGTTTCTTTTTTGTTTCCTTGCTGAGATAAGGAAAACAGGCCTTTTCTACCACATACTTTTATCATGATGTGCCACAGGCCCAAACAGCATGGGGAGTGACCATAAAACCTCTTAAGCCACCAGTCAAAATCAAAGTTTACCATTATTAAATTGATTACCTCAGGGATCTGTCGAAGTAAGGAAATCTCATTAATATATGGGTATTAACAATGGCATGAAAGCATTATGTGAGGGGCATAGGTAGTTTAATATTTACTATTTCTGGTTAGCAACTTAATAATAGGACAAAGTTTAATAAGGTACATATTCCCTGATCAATCATAAATTAGATATTAGCAATTCTCCTAATAATAGAAATGTATGGAAATACAACATTGCGTGTAGTTTTAAATTTTAATGTGTGTTTTTAGTAGTATAACACTGACAATGACCAAGATATCTGAGATACTAAGTGAATAATAGTAGATTCATGACAGTAATACTATGTGACTCATGATGAAGACTCTTTATATATTTATTTATATAGAAATATATTTATTTACAGAGAAATATGTTAATATATGAATATATTTATTTATAAAGAAATATGTTTAAATGGAAAACTTTTGATTTCAAAAATTTATGTTCAATGTGGTCCCAGAAGATGACTTCATGTAAACAATGATTAACTTTTAGTTGTAGGATTATGTATGACTTTTTAAAAAGTAAGTAAATTCAGTATTTTTTTATTTAAATAAAACAGGACTATAGAATTAAAGGAGACTTCTCATTGTCATTCTAGCTTTCTTTTTAACAGCAAATCACACTCATTCTTAACTCTTTCTGGACTTCTCTTAGTTTGTTTTAGCCTTTCTGATTCCTCTCAACAACATAATATCATCCACTCATTGGCCCTTAGATGTCAGGAGAAATTACTATGTATCAGAGACATACTGTCCTCGGTTCTTTTCCATGCTAACAGTGTCTCCTTTGGCTTAGCTCCCAAGTTCTCAGGAGAGTATTTTTAAATGATAGCTTCAATGCCAATGAAGCTTTTTGTTCAGTACTTTTAACCTAAATAACTGTTCCTTCAATGTGCATGTATTTAATTTTTTGGATACATAGTAAGGAATACTCCCAAATACCAAATCTTATGTGTAAATGTAATTCCATGGGACTATACTTTTCTTAGAGCTAGTATCAATTTAGTGATTGGATTAGATTTTGAGCATTTGAAGTTTCTCACAGGAATATTCTTCATGGTAACTTCATCTCTCTAGTCTGAGTAATGTAGTCAGCTTGGATTTTGTATAATCACATTCGAAAGGATTTTAGAGTGCAAAGAGATTTGAAGGTGATTGAAGAAATGTCAGATAAATATCGGGACACAGGAGGTTTCCCATGTTTTGCCACAAATTCCAGAGTGTTGGAATGATTTTTAAGAAGCAATCAAGTGCCTTTTGAAAGACTGTAGCCTTCAGATATTTTCTCTATACCCAGATGCTTCTCTTCAAGTTTTACACAGTAAATGAAAATGTTGCTCTGTCTTTTTTTTAGAACCACATTATTATTGGAGATGCTTATATCTTACACGCTGTGATACTCAGGACCCATCTTAATTAGGAAGTAACCAGAGACCAATTTACAAAAATTACCTTTAACTTCTTTTATAGTTTAAATAATTTTACTAGATAGAGTCTTTTAATTGTTTATTTCCTTCACTAGACCTTAGTATTTCAATTTCACAAATGAAATTCTTCTAATTGGGATATACTTTCAATAATAAGCTCATTTAATACTTGCCTAGGAGTTACTTATCATTATGGCTTGAACTTGGTGACAGTTATTGATTGCTTATAGCTATGTGGTATATAGGGTTTTAGTTTTCAAATTTATACTTACTTTTAGGACAAGCTAACATAGTTATACAGCTCATCTAGCTAAATATGCAGCAGTCTAGGAAGGAAAAGGCTCTCCTCAAAAGTTAAATTGCTGAGCAGGTTTTTCAGTTGATAAAGATGTTTGCTACCAAGCCTGATGACCTAGGTTCAGTCTCCAGGACCCACATGGTGGAAGGAGAGAACCAGCTTCCATAAGCTGTCCTCTGGCTTCCACATGTGTTCTGTGGTGTGTCTCTTACCATAAAGGAATGAGTGAACGAACAAATAAAAAGATAAATGAGCAAATACATGCAATAATTTAAAAACAATTTAATTGTTGATGGTGAGAAACATATTTGGTAAAAAAAAAAAAATCCAGGCAAAAATTATTCTATACAACATATTCCTGGGTATACAAAATAAATCTCTTCATAATACAGTGGGAATATAAATATTTTTATAGATCTCAAAGTACAAATAGTCTTTCAGAAAGTCAGTATGGAATCTGTTAGCAAAGGAACAGTTCAATTTATTGGAAAGTAAAGGAACCTATGTCCAAGTTAACAACTAATATAAAAGCAATGACTTATGGCCTTTTTCAGAGCACATACCCAGAGACAGGAATATACATGAGGACATGCATACATTTCTACATGCCAGATGTTCAATGACTTGAAAGCAGGCGGGTATGGAGATCTAAATAACTAGCTAAAATAGACCATTTGAATGAGGAAAGATGAGAGGAGGGAAAGGTCAGGTGGCATGCTCATAGTTATATATAGCCATGGCTGTTACCTATAAGAGATTGTCTGTCCTAGGAATCAGTTGTACATGGTTTGCAAGAGATGGGGCTTATCAGGATACAATGAAAGATCTTGAGTTAATGAGGGCTGTAACCCTCTATGGGTATTACTTTCAATTTAAGAGAAACAAATCATTTTTAAAAAGTAAATTTCCCTTTCTCATTAGTGTCTGCTGGTGTACCTCTGCTGTATCCTTGAAGTAGCATGGGTCTTCACCTTGATGAATAACCCAGGGTTCAGTTTGTAGCACATGCAGTTATAAAACAGAGGATGACAGGCATAGTAATGGATTGGACCCATATTGTTTTCTATAAATTGGAAATGGTTCTTGCTTTGCATTTGTCTATTGTGTTATTGAGTATTCCTAGAAGAGAGTTATCATTTTCCATTATGATAGGATTTATAACAGTTATCTCTATTGACTCTAGTCCTAGCTTAAAATAATTCAGACATCAAAGCCATTTCAAACAAAATGAATCGATAAAAAATACAACAATAACAAAAACAAATAATGAATAGACAAACATTGTATGTATTGTGTATCAGGCTTTTCTAGATGTTATGTATGTATCTATTCCATTAGAATGTATGATGTCTAGTCATAACATTTCTATTTTCTCATATTTTCTTGATTAGAAACAAGCAGGAAAACATGACCTACAGAATCAGCTAAGCAGGGATCATAAGGGTTCACAGAGACTCAAATGGCAATCACAAAGCCTGCACAGATCTGCACTACGTCCTTTGCAAATATGTTAGGGTTGTTCAACTTGAGTTTTTTGTATGACTTCTAACAGTGGGAGTGGAGGTGTCTTTGACTCTTGCCTGATCTTGAGACCCTTTACCTCTCACTGGGTTGCCTCGTCCAACCTTGATATGAGGGTTTGTGCCTGGTCTATTGCATCTTGTTATGCTGTGTTCAGTTGCTACCCCTGGGAGGCCTAAAGGGAAATAGAGGAGCAGTGGATCTGGGTGAGAGGGGAGGTGAGGTGGGGCATAGGAAGAGTGGAAGGAGGGGAGAATGTGGTCAGGATGTATTGTATGAGAGAAAAAATAAGTAAGAAGAGAAGAAAAAAGAAATAAACATGGGTAGTCTAAGACTCTTACATATAGCTTGTCAATGAGCAACTAGATTGATGGTCATTTCAAATCAAGTTCTCAGATATTTATCTTTTCTAATACCAAAATATGATTCATGATCAATTTCCATCTTATTTTCTTTTAATCTCAAAAACATATTTACAAGTACCATTATACAGATGTTACAGGCTATATTTAGAAATATATAGATATATACATATATACATGGAAGCAATTAATGAAAAAGGAGGCCATGAATATGATAGAGAGTGGGAAGGGGAAATATGGGAGGGTTTAGAGGAAGGAAAGGGAAAGGAGAAACATGATTATATTATAATCTCTAAAAAGCAGGCAAAGGTCTCTGTTTTTCTCTTTTATGACCGTATGGGGAACAAAGTCCTCTGTGATCCACCCCTCCATCTAGCTCACTTTCGTATTATACACCTTCTTCAAACTTGTAATATTTTGCACATACACAATTTCACTAGTCATTTCACTAATTTCTCCTTTTCTGGTTTATCCTCCTTTGCAAAAAATAAACAAAACTCCTATTTTATATTTCAATTTCTCCTATAACATAACATGCTCCAGTGCTGATGCCAATCCAATGTTCTGACATTTAGCATTTATCAAATATTTATTGGCATTTATTAAGCAATCTTTCCCAACTGCCTCCTATTTACTGCCCATAGGAAAGGTTGTAATATAAGGGGATAATTCATCTTAGTATCAGTCTCTGGGCTGTTGTGAAATATTACTTTAACTAGGCAAGTATGTGTTACGTTTATTTATGGTGCATTTGTTTAATGATGTAAAGATGTGTTGCTCTGATTAGTCTAATAAAATGCTGAACAGCCAATAGCTAAGCAGTGGAGGAATATGCAGAGCAGACAGGCAGAGAGGATAAGTAGGAGGAGGAATCTTGGCTGAAGAGAGAAGAAGAGAATGAGGGAGAAAGAGAGGGACATGCCTGGGACCAGGCAGTAGCAACCCAGCCAGCCACAGAGTAGGACACACAGAAGGAAAGAAAGGTAAAAGCCCCTAAGGTAAAACCTAGATGAAGAGAGACAGATTAAGTTATAAGAGCTAGTGGGACAAGCATAAGATAAGGCTGAGCATTCATAACTACTATTTAGTTTCTGTGTCTTTATTTGGGAGCTGGTTGGTGGGCCCAAAAGAAAGTCTGCTACATTAGCCTTAAGGAATTTAGAACTTAGGCAGAAAAAAAAAGCTCATGAGTTGGTGATTATTAGGCTAATGTTTTCCATGCACTGGAAGCAGCATGCACAAGTGCTGGGAGGTTTTGAGAGGAGGATAGAAAGACAGAATACGGTTATAAGTCAGACTGAGAATCTGTGGATTAAAGCTGACCCCCACAAAGGGAGATATAGTTTGAATAGGCACAGAAATGTGATTAATCCAAAAAAAAAAAAAGCAATGTATTGATCCAGGAGTCATGAATAGGTGCAAACCACAACTGCAAAATTGATTATTTGAAAGAAGGAGTCAGTTTCCAGGATCCATACATGACCCTGCTCCAGAAGAGGAAAAGAGGAAGACACATCACCTGACCCATCAAGGAGGCATGGTGGCTGGGGAGATCAGGGCAAGTGGAGTAGGGTGCTATAGCACCATCTCTGTCTCTCTGACACTGTGGTTGTTTCTTGTGGAGGGAGATGTCAAGTTCTATTTAGTCCTCCTTCTGCCTCCCCTAAGCAAACACAGCCTTCCTTTCTCTGCTGTATTCTAACCTCATTCCATAGAGGAGCTGGTCCTGACTTTGGTAAACTAGGAATAAAGAGATGTCTTAATTTTTTGAAAGAGGAGCAGAGCTCCAGAGTTAATTCCCGAGTAATTGACACCTTTTCTTGTCAGCTAAAGTTACTGAATTGTGCAGAGTCAAAGCAAAGACAATTTTCTTAACAAGGGTCCAGGAGTGTGGCACTGTTGGTAGAATACATTCCCAATATGTACAAATCTCTGTGCTTTATTCTAGGCACCAGTTGGGGGTAAAAAGAAATTTAACATTCAGTGTCTGGAAGGATTCTTGGTGACCTATGGTTCATCATAATTTACAATAACATTAAGGGCCTGCTAAAGGACTTTTGGTAGTGAACAGTTGAGGATATGCCAAAAAAGTGATAGTTAAGTTTTGGGCCACAGAGTTCTGGGGATATCTGAGACCCTTTCAGAGCATGTACATGGTAAAAATGACTTTAAAAATGATTATAATATGGTATTTGCCTTTGTCTCCGAGCTGATCTTTGTAAGAACAGTGCTGAATCAATGGTCCTCAAAGGACTGGGCTCTTGCCAGTGGCAACAAGGTGAGCTGATAGCTGTAGAATGTTAGCGCCCAATACTGGAAACGCTAAGCCAGTGTTACATGGAACAGTTCAGTTTTGTTCAGTCTTGTCACCATGACTGTGCAAATGAGTGCCAAGCTGAGCTGGCCGAACTTTTACTTGAAGAAAACACATTTTTTACTGAAATGGTAACTGTGTTTATTCAGATTTCAATGTTTGGTCAACATTTTACCAAAATGAGTAAAGTGATCTTATTACTTTGGAATGAACAGTAGACAGTATTTATCGCAGGTAAAAGAAAATTGACCTAGCTTCCGTCCACCCAGAACTCCCATCTGGACCAGAGGTGAGTACCTGGGTTATAGTTAGAGAGGTAACTGCACCTGGGTCCCACCGCTGGACACAGGCTACCCTGGGAGGACCTGACCAACTTGGCCCCAGATTCCTGCCAACTGGCAGACCCTGCTGGAAGGCTCCCCTTTTCCAAGACTGCAGGCAGAAACTGCAGTCTCCACACCCTGCCCACACACCCATTTGCCCGAGACCCCAGCCACTTTCCTGAGACTCAGAGACAAGCTCCAAGCTTCCATCCTGCCCTGGAACTCACATCTGGACCAGAGTCCAGAGGAACTCCCATCTGTACAAGAGGAGCTCCCATCTGGACAAAATAAGGAGACCCCAGGGACTTCCCGAGATTCAGAGTACAGCCCCCCAGCTCCTATCCGGCCAGCACTCTCATCTGGACCAGCACTCCCATCTGGCCCAGAGCTTCCATCTGGACCAGAGAGAGGCTCCCTAAATCTGTCAGCTCTCTCTGGACCAAGTACACTGATAAGACCAAGAACGAACCCAAGAGGAGATGGGCAGACGTCAAGGCAGAAGTACATACAACAAAATAAAGAGCAAAACAGCATCACCAGAACCTAGCCCTTCTCCAACACCTAGAACTGAACATCACAGAATGGAAGAAGAAAAAAACAACCTTAGAAGTAACATCATGAAGTTGATAGAGCCTTATATAGAAGAAATCAAAAATAAAGCAGAGGAACAGACAAACAAAAAATGGGAAGAAAGCTATAAAAAACTAGAGGAAAAGGACAATTAAAGCAGAAGAAAACAATAAGTCCCTGAAAGAAAATCATGAAAAAGCAAGGGAGACAATCCAAGACCTGAAGAGGGAAATAGAAAAAATGAAGAAGACACTAGCAGAAGGAATGTTGGAAATAGAAAATCTGAGTAAACAAACAGGAACTTCAGAGGCAAGTATAACCAACAGAATGCAAGAGATGGAAGAGAGGATCTCTGGTGTTGAAGATAACGGTAGAAGAAATAGATTCATCAGTCAAAGAAAACACTAAAACCAACAAAGTCATGACCCAAAATGTACAAGAAATTTGAGACACCATGAAAAGACCAAACCTATGAATAATAGGGATAGAGGAAGGAGAAGAATACCAACTAAAAGGCACAGAAAATATATTTAACAAGATCATAGAAGAAAACTTTCCCAACTTAAAGAAGGAAATGCCTATGAGGATACAAGAAGCCTATAGAACACCAAACAGACTTGACCCCCAAAAAAGTGCCCTCGCCACATAATAATTAAACAACTAAACGTACAGAATAAAGAAAGAATATTAAGGGCAGCAAAGGGAAAAGGCCAAGTGACTTATAAAGGCAAACCCATCAGAATAACACCCGATTTCTCGATTGAGACTTTGAAAGCCAGAAGGACCTGGACAGATATAATGCAGACACTAAGAGACCATGGATGCCAGCCTAGACTAATATACCCAGCAAAACTTTCAATCATCATAGATGGAGTGAACAAGATCTTCCAAGACAAAACCAGATTTAAACAATACTGATCCACAAACCCAGCCCTACAGAAAGCACTAGAAGGAAAATTCCAACCTAAGGAAGGCAGATACACCCATGAAATCACAGGCAATAGATAACACCACAGCAGTAAAGCCCAAAGAAGAGAAGTACACACACACTACCACTAAAAAATAAAAATAATAACAGGAATGAACAATCACTGGTCATTAATATCCCTTAATATCAATGGATTTAATTCACCTATAAAAAGACACAGACTAACAAAATGGATACAAAAACAGGACCCATCTTTCTGCTGCATACAAGAAACACACCTCAAATTCCAAGACAGACACCTCCTAAGAATAAAAGGCTGGGGAAAGACTTTCCAATAAAATGGTCTTAAGAAGCAAGCTGGTGTAGCCATCCTAATATTCAGCAAAATAGACTTCAAACTAAAATCAATCAAAAGAGATGATGAAGGACATTACATACTCATTGTAGGAAAGATCCACCAAGATGAAGTCTCAATTCTGAACATTTATGCCCCAAACACAAGCCACCCATTTATGTAAAATAAACATTTCTAAAGCTTAAATCACATATAAAACCCCACACATTAATAGTGGGAGACTTCAACACCCCACTTTTACCACTGGACAGATCGGCCAAATTGAAACTTAACAGAGACATAATGGACTTAACTGATGTTATGGCTCAAATGGACTTAATCGATATCTACAGAACATTCCACTCAAACAGAAAAGAATATACCTTCTTCTCAGCACCCCATGGAACCTTCTCTAAAATCGACCACATACTTGGCCACAAAGCAAATCTCAACAGATACAAAACAATTGGAATAACCTCCTGTGTTCTATCAGATGACCATGGTTTAAAGTTAGATTTCAACAACAAAAAACAAAAACTACAGAAATCCTACAATTTCTTGGAAACTGAATAATGCTCAACTGAATCACCAATGGGTTAAGGAAGAAATAAAGAAAGAAATTAAAGACTTCCTAGAGATCAATGAAAATGAATACACCACAAACCCAAACTTATGGGATTCTATGAAAGCAGTGCTAAGAGGGAAATTCATAGCACTGAATGCCCACATAAAGAAGCTGGAGAAATCTTACGCTAGTGACTTGACAGCACACCTGAAAGCCCTTGAACAGGAAGAAGCAAAGTCTCCCAGGAGGAACAGACCACAGGAAATTATCAAATTGAGAGGTGAAATCAATAAATTAGAAATAAAGAGAACAATACAAAGGATTGATGAAACAAAGAGTTGGTTCTTTGAGAAGATCAACAAAATAGACAAGCCCTTATCCAAACTAACCAAAAGACAGAGAGAGCATCCAAATTAACAAAATCAGAAATGAAAAGGGGGACATAACAACAGACAATGAGGAAATCCAGAGAATCATCAGGTCATACTTCAAAAACCTCTACTCCACAAAACTGGAAAATCCAAAAGAAATGGATAATTTTCTGGATATGTACCACATACCTAAGTTAACTCAAGACCAGATAAACCATTTAAATAGTCCAATAACCCCTAAGGAAATAGAATCGGTCATTAAAACTCTCCCAACCAAAAAAAAAAAAAAAAAAAAAAAGCCCTGGACCTGATGGTTTCACTGCAGAATACTACGAGATCTTCAAAGAAGACTTAATACCAATATTCTTTAAATTGTTCCACACAATAGAAGCAGAAGGTATATTACCAAACTCCTTCTATGAGGCTACAATTACCCTGATTCGTAAACCAAACAAAGATGCAACAAAGAAAGAGAACTACAGATCGATCTCCCTCATGAACATTGATGCAAAAATACTTAATACAATTCTGGCAAACAGACTCCAAGAATACATCAAAACAATTATCCACCATGATCAAGTAGGCTTCATCCCAGGGATGCAAGGGTGGTTCAACATATGAAAGTCCGTCAATGTAATACACCATATAAACAAACTCAAGGAAAAAAACCACATGATCATCTCACTAGACGCAGAAAAGGCATTTGACAAAATCCAACACCCCTTCATGATAAAGGTCTTGGAGCGATCAGGAATACAGGGAACATACCTAAACATAATAAAGACAATCTACAGCAAGCCAACAGCCAACATCAAATTAAATGGAGAGAAACTCAAAGCAATACCACTAAAATCAGGAACAAGTCAAGGCTGTCCCCTCTCCCCCTACTTATTCAATATAGTACTTGAAGTTCTAGCCAGAGCTATAAGACAACAAAAAGAGATTAAGGGGATACAAATTGGAAAGGAAGAAATCAAGCTCTCCCTATTTGCAGATGACATGTTAGTATACATGTGTGACCCCAAAAATTCAACCAAGGCACTGATATAGCTAATAAAATGCTTCAACAACATAGCAGGATACAAGATCAACTCAAAAAAATCAGTAGCCCTCCTATATACAGTAGACAAACAGGCTGAGAGGGAAATCAGAGATACATCATCATTTACAATAGCCACAAATGATATAAAATACCTCAGGGTTACTCTAACTAAGCATGTGAAGGACCTATATGACAAGAACTTTCAGTCCCTGAAAACAGAAATTGAAGAAGATGTCAGAAAATGGAAAGATCTCCCGTGCTCATGGATAGGCAGGATTAACATAGTAAAAATGGCGATCTTACCAAAAGCAATCTATAGATTCCACGCAATTCCCATCAAATTACCAACACAATTCTTCACAGATCTGGAAAGAATAATACTCAACTTCATATGGAAAAACAAAAAAACCCAGGATAGCCAAAAGTATCCTGTACAATAAAACAACCTCTGGAGGCATCACAATCCCCGACCTCAATCTCTACTATAGAGCTACTGTAATAAAAACAGCTTGGTACTGGCATAAAAACCGACATGTAGACCAATGGAATCAAATTGAAGACCCTGACATTAACCTGCACACCTATGAACATATAATTTTTGACAAAGAAGCCAAAAATGTACAATGGAAAAAAGAAAGCATCTTCAACAAATGGTGCTGGCATAACTACATGTCAATGTGTAGAAGGCTGCAAATAGATCCATATCTGTCACCGTGCACAAAACTTAAGTCCAAGTGGATCAAAGACCTCAACACAAATCCGGCTACTCTGAACCTGACAGTAGAGAAAGTAGGAAGTACTCTTGAATGCATTGGCACCAGAGATCACTTTCTAAATATAATACCAGTAGCACAGACACTGAGAGAAACAATCAATCAATGGGACCAGTTGAAACTGAGAAGCTTTTGTAGAGCAAAGGACACGGTCAACAAGACAAAGCGACAGCCTACAGAATGGGAAAAGGTCTTCATCAACCCCATATCTGACAGAGGGCTTATATCCAGAATATATAAAGAACTCAAGAAATTAGACATCAAAATGCCCAACAGTCCAATTAAGAAATGGGCTAGAGAACTAAACAGAGAATTCTCCACAGAGGAAGTTCAAATGGCTGAAAGACATTTAAGGAATTGCTCAAAATCCCTAATTATCCGGGAAATGCAAATCAGAACGACTCTGAGATACCACCTTACACCTGTCAGAATGGCTAAGATCAAAAGCACAGAAGACAGCTTATGCTGGAGAGGATGTGGAGCAAAGGGAACTCTCCTCCACTGCTGGTGGGAATGTACAGCCACTTTGGAAATCATTATGGCACTTCCTTAAAAAATTGGGAATCCATCTCTCCCAAGACCCAGCTATAGCACTCTTGGGCATATACCCAAGGAATGCTCAATCATACCACAAGGGCATTTGCTCAACTATGTTCATATCAGCTTTGTTTGTAATAGCCAGAACCTGGAAACAACCTAGATGCCCTTCAACTGAAGAATGGATAAAGAAAATATGGTACATATACACAATGGAGTACTACTCAGTAGAGAAAAACAATGACATCATGAGGTTTGCAGGCAAATGGATGGATCTAGAAAAAATCATCTTGAGTGAGGTAACCCAGATTCAGAAGGACAAACACAGTATGTACTCACTCATAGGCGGATACTAGATGTAAAACAAAGATGACTAGACTGCTACACAATTCCAGGGAGGCTACCTAGAAAACGGGATCCTAAGAAAGACCCAAGGCTCTCCCAACGATAGACAAATGGATGAGATCTACATGAACAACATGGACGACAGTCGGAGTAATGAAGGGCAAGATTTGAGGGAAAGAAAGCTTAGGGGAGTAGGAGATCCCAGCTGGATCAACAACACAAAGGGAGAATGAGGAATAACAGACCATGATAATTGAAGACCACATGAGAACAGGAATAGGCAGAATGTGGGAGAGGTCCCCAAAAATCCACAATGATACATCCTCTATAGACTGCTGGCAGTGGTCGAGAGAAAGCCTGATCTGACCTAGTCTGGTGATCAGATGGCTAAACACCCTAACTGTCGTGCTGGAACTCTCGTCCAATAACTGATGGAAGTGGATGCAGAGATCCTCAGCCAGGCCCAGGTGGAGATCCAGGTGTCCAACTGTTGAGAAAGAGGAGGGTCTGCAAGAGCGTGAATTGTTGAATCCAAGATTGCAAAAAGCACAGGGACAAATAGTCAAATGAATAGAAGCACATGAATTATGAACCAAAGGCTGTGGAGCCCCCAGCTGGATCAGGCCCTCTAGATAAGTGAGACAATTGAATAGTTTGAACTGTTTGGGAGGCATCCAGTCTGTGGGACCCAGATCTGTCCTTAGTGCATGAGCTGGCTGTTTGGAACCTTGGGCTTACCCAGGGACACATGCTCAGTCTGGAAGGAAGGTGACTGGATCTGCCTGTACTGAATCCACCAGGTTTAAATGAATCCCCAGGGGAGACTTGGCCCTGGAGGAGATGGGAATGGAGGGGAGGGGCTGGGGGGAAGGTGGGGGTGGGGGCGGGAGGGGGGAGGGCAGGGGAACCCATGGCTGATGTATAAAATTATAACACATAATAATAAGGAAACAAAAAAAAAGAAAATTGACCTTTCAAGGGAAAATTATCATGTTGGAAAACTTATTCAAACACTATGAGAATGATAGCTCCCCAAATTTTTCAGGAGTTAGAGCTGGGGATGGAAAGATGAGTCCATGGTTAAGAGTACTTACTATTCTCACAGAGGGCTCAAGCTCAGTTCTTGTTTTTTTTTTAAATATTTTTATTTTATAATTAATTTAATTTTACATATCAGCCACGGATTTTCCTGTCCTCCTTCTTCCCACCCCCAGCCTTCCCTCCCTATCCACCCTCCATTCCCACCTCCTCCAAGGCAAGGTCTCCCCTGGGGATTCAGCCCAGGCAGGTCCAGTCCCCTCCTCCCTGCATCAAGGCTGAGCAAAGTGTCTCAGCATAAGCCCTAGGTTCCAAAAAGCCAGCTCATACACCAAGGACAGGTCCCAGTCCCACTGCCTAGGGACCTCCTAAACAGTTCAAGCTAATTGACTGTCTCACTTATCCAGAGGACGTGGCCCAGTTCCATGGGGGCTCTTCAGCCATTAGTTCACAGTTCATGTGTTTCCACTAGTTTGACTATTTGTCCCTGTGCTTTTTCTATCGTGGTCTCGATATCTCTTGGTCATATAATCCCTCCTCTCTCTCGCCAGTTGGACTCCTGGGGTTTGGCTGTGGATCTCTGCATCTGCTTCCACCCAGTCACTGGATGAGAGTTCTATCATGACAGTTAGGGTGTCTGGCTATCCAATCACCAGAGTAAGTCAGCTCAGGCACTCTCTTGACAAGTTCAATTCTTGTAACTCTGGCTTCACAGGTTCCAATTCTCTTCTGCACATCAAGGGTTCTTATGCCAACAAATGAACATACCATCCCTGAATACACACAATAAAAAAGAAAATAGATCTTAAAAAATAAGTTAGATTTAAGTTTTAAATATTGATTTGGGGTCCATCCCATAACCACAGTGGAGATGTGAATGGTTAGTATTGTCAACTTGACAAAATCTGGACTTACCTGGGAGACTGGCCTCTGGGCTTGGCTCTGAGTAATTATCTTGAGTATGTTAATTTTAATTGATGTGGGATGACTCATCTTACTTGGGCAGGACCATTTCCTGGCAGGAAATCCTAGACTATATGAATTGTTTCCAAGCAAGCTGAACATTGGCATATGTATGTATTGCTCTCTTCTGTCTTAATGGAACCCGTTGTTTCAAGTTCCTGCCATCTTTCCTCTATGCTGTAATGAACTGTACCTTCAGTTGGGAGCTTCTTCCTCAGTTGTTTTATTGTGAAATTTTGTCACGCAATAGGCAAAGAAATGAAGACAGATGGGTGTGCATGCTACTCAGCCAGGGTGATGCACTGAGACTTTAGGGCTGATGACTGTGGCCAGTGCACACTCACACAATATATAAAATCCTTACTCACAAGCAACACTTTACATTTACACTTTCCTATTCAGAAACACCATATCATCTGACTTTTATAAAGACAAAGGAAGGCAGGAGGCTATGTATAATTACTGTTGTCAGTTTCCAGCTAAGGAAATGGAGATACATAAGTGTTACCAGGTGTGAAGGTGAGTGGGCCAGTGCACTATCCAGATCACTTTGTTTGTAGCTAAGAGCTTTTTCGGCCACAAATGCTTCTGAAAATGTGCTCACTTTCCTTTTACATATTCTTGCAATGCTCAGGAAACCATCGTCTTTTTTTGCAGACACAGCATCTTACAGACTCATATCCCACCTGCTCCAGCTTCTTCTCAGTGGCCTCATCAACTTATCATAAGCTGTTGCAGAATAACTGTTTCCCACTGCCCAGAAAATCACTTCCTTCAGGAAGTCACCCCGAGTGAACTTCAGCACTTGGCTGTTTCTTACTTAATGGCCTAAATATATTTTATAGCATATTCTTTTTTCACATTGTTCATATACTATTTTGTAATATTTTCTTATATATTTTTGTTTTTCCTCATCTATAATGAAAGGATATCTGTGACATATTGACTTCTACAAAAATCAATAAATTCATATTAAAATGTTTATTTTGTGGGATGGAATGAATGATCATTTATAATCCTAGATTATAGCATTTTTATCTAATTTTAATTAAAGAAGATGAACAAAATTGTGTTAAATCTTCTGTATTTAATTTAGCTTGTTTTCCCCCATACATACTTGTTGGGGAATATTATTTTAAGGTGTGTTACTTTTGTTTATGTTGCATTTGTTTAACTCTGTGAATCTGTGTTACTGTGTCTGTCTAAAACATCTGAAGGTCTAATAAAACTGGCCAATAGCAAGGCAGGAGAAAAGATAGGCAGAGCTGGCAGGCAGAGAGAAGAAATAGGAGAAATCTGTGAGGAGAGGAGAAGGGGAGGAGAAGGAAGAAGCCAGAGAAGGAGGAGCCACCCAGTTGCACAGCAAGCCACAGTGTAAGAAATAATGAAAGGTATACAGAAACAGAGAAAGGTAAAGGCCCAAAGGCAAAAGCTAGATGGGATAATTTAATTAAATCTGGCTAGCAACAAGCCAAGTTAAGGCTAGATATTTATAATTAAGAATAAGCCTCTGTGTGTGATGTATTTGAGAGTTGGGTGGCAGGCCCCCCAAAAGAGCAAAAACAAACAACAACACATACTCCTGTATTTTGTTTTGTATAATGGCATTTCTGAAGTTTTCAGTTATTCACTGAAGATTTTATTTGGTCCACAAATGTATCATATACATAATTTTGATTCTTTAATACTATACATTGTGTCCAACAGTAACCCAGACGCTTCTTTGAAGTTAAGGGGAAGACAGACCTGGAAAAGGTGACTCACACATTTTAGTTAGGTGAAGATGGCCAGAGAATATATGTGCTCGGGGTGTAAGGTTGCTTTGCTGAGAATGTAATTTTAACTACAGTAAAATAAAGTGCTTGACAGATTTAATTGGGCTGAATGTTATCCCTTCATTAGGATGGCTGCCTTTGGTGAGCAAGCATTTTTACTTTTTTAAACCTGTTGGGATTACTTGGATAGCTGGGGGAGTCTTCAAGTTAGTAAACAATTTAGATTTATCTAACACTTATTCTGCAAAAACATGACGATGACTTCATTTCAGAATATTATGTAAGCTATTCTTTAAAATTTGGACTAATTTTTTTTAAGTCAAGAGAGTAGGTTATACATTCCATTTGTATTCAAGAAACTTTCCAGTAAGTTTTCTGTGTTATTTTCTAAGTTCATCTGGCTAGCATCTCCTTTAGTGCAATAATACCATTGTACATAAGTACAGCTGGTCATTAATCTGGGGGTATTAGTCTTTCAAACATTACTCCTCCATAGTATACACTAGATTTGCACTTGTCTGGATGACATTTAAGCAGTTTGCTTGGACAGAACACATCTCCAGCACAGCATGAGGATGTATTTACTAAGAGCTTTGATTCTGTAGTTCAGATGAAAAAAAAAAAAAAAAGCAAACTTCTTTCTCTCTTGAGATGTTTAGGTTTAGTTTAATTGATTTTTAAAATATGTTAGCATGATGGCAGCACTTTAAAGTAAATGAACTCCTTATATTTTTTGAATAAAGTGGGTAACATTGGGTTTGATATTCAAAGCTTTGAAATTGTGAATTACCAAGGAGGGTTTTTTTTTTTTGACTTAGAGAATGAACAGCACCCTTGGATCATATTTATAATTTATGTTGCCGAAGTTTGAACAGACATTAACTTGCTTCTGGGAAGGAGGCCTTTTACTTTGAGGGACTTGAACCGATCAGCGTTTTCATAGGGTACCATTAGAAACATATGTCTTGTTGTCTGGCTAATGTAACTTTATTGACTTAAAATGTAGAAAGAAATCAATAGTGTTTTGAAGAGACAGCGGAGATGGTGGAAGTTCCATTTGTGAATATGATGTGTGCTTCCTGCCTGAGCCATGGCTCTCAAGCCATGGTCCTCGGGCTGTCAGCATAAGTCTGACCACTTACGGATGTGGTGTTGAGTGTAAGAACTCCTTATAGAGAATAACACTGCTTTCATAGAGTCTTTGTAAAGTATTTCACCTCAAACTCTCTACCAACCAGGGCTTGGTGAAAGCTTTGACCTTGAAGTAGACACAAAGTTTCCACCCATCCTTCTGGGCAGCCTTACTTCTACTTGAGTAGAGAATAGCCAGTCACATATTTCTTTCATGCCAACTTCTCCTATGAACAGCCACTTTTACTGTAAGAAATTCAGATGTTGTATCATCTTTGGTGTTATTTGCCTTTGGTGGACAGTTTTTTCAGGTTTTTTTTTTTTTTTTTTTTTTTTTTTTTTTTTTTTGTCAAAAGTGCATTGTCCCTTCCTGGTGCAAGGTCTCATTTGACAAGTATATTTAGACTTTCTTTCCCTCGTCTTGACTTTCTGCATCTATTTCTTTTTGCCCTCACAATTATTTTACTTTCTTCAGATAACTTGAAGTATTCAGCATAGTGGAGTTTTTGCCTCTGGGGAGGTGGAAAGAAAAATTGAATAGGCTATCATTGTAATTGTTTAAAGCTTCATGCTTTGCATTTGCTTTCTCCTATACATCTCATATTTAAATTTATGTATCTTGTATATATTCCTCAATGTATCTCTGTTGTGTTATTTTTCCAAGAGGCTTGATGTCTACACAGACTTTTTTTTAAGGAAACTTAGATCCCTTCTGCATAATAGACAGTACAAGCTAACTGTCAAGGACAGCATAGGAAAGGGCTACTCGAGAGGCCAGTGCATAATAATCCATGAATCAGAGATGCATGGAAGGAAAATGAGATATCTGATTTTCATTTAAATACCATGGAAATCTTTGTTTCCATTCAAATAAGTAGTCACATAATTACTGGTGACACTCAAAAAGTTTTGGTCACATGACTAAGTCCTTTCTGTGCACACTCTAACTGAGAGCAGTACTGCACATGGATACTGGCAAGCGGGTTTCAAAGCCTTTTATCTGGGGCATACATAACAGAGGGTCAAGGATGATCTGGAGTCATGTTTCAGTCAGTCAAGCACTTCCCTGCAAGCACAATGACCTGAGTTCCACCCATAGAACCCATATAAAACAAAGCTGGGTGAGGTGGTACACATATGATCCCAGATCTAGGGAGGCAGAGGGAGGCAGATACCTTAGGCTTGCTGTAGCAAATCTATTCTAGTTGGTTCATTCCAGCCAAGTGAGAGATACCATCTCATTAAAATAGGCTTCAGAGCCTCAAGAATGATACCCGGAGGTTGTCTATACACACGTTCCTATAGCATACAAACATGCAAGAAGATTATGAAATTAAAATAGAGCTAAATATTTGCATCAATAATAGAAACATATTGAGGGATTGGCAAGCATATTAGTTTCTC
The DNA here is from genome assembly GCF_903995425.1 of Onychomys torridus. NCBI lineage: Eukaryota > Metazoa > Chordata > Mammalia > Rodentia > Cricetidae > Onychomys > Onychomys torridus. The sequence goes on along the minus strand of NC_050445.1, from coordinate 34,227,029 downwards.
TGAAAAATTTTCAACCTATGAAAATTTGATGAAAAGATACAGACAACCGGAGTCTTTGACCTTCTAAAATACTATCAAGTGAAATTACAGTAAGTAGAATGGACCTGTTTGTATACAGCCTTTCTGTGTACTTCCAGCTGAAGTTCCCAAGACAGCAAATGAAATCTGATTTTGTTGGTTATCCTAATTAAACAACACTTCATCGCCTCTTCACCCCAATCCCTTTACCTTTTTTTTTCTTTTTCCTCTCTTCTCCTCCCTCTCCTCTCTCTCACTTCCTCTCTTGTCCCTAATTCTTCTCTCTCCTTCTTGCCTTCCTTTTCCCAATCCCCCTTGCTCTCTCCATATCTATCATTTTCTAGGGAGGGTGGATATATTTCTCTACAAATTTTGAGAAGGCCAACCAATCCCTACATAGCCAAATTTCATTGTTCTTCCCTCAAAGACCCAACAGCCCTACCTCTTCTTCTTTAGACTTTCTAGGTAGGAGTCAGATGCCAGCCAACCAGGCTCCTGAAACAGAGTGCAAGTGTTAAGCAGCAATTGGGGCTATTGTCCCCAGTGAAATAATACTCACTAATCAGTCCAGTCACCGAGTGCTTTGTTTTTAGTTTTTTATGTTTGTGCATTACTTCCCTAAGAACATTTTAAATAGTTATCAATGATCATTTTAAAACTCATGAAGAATCTGTGGATACAAACACATTTACAAAAATATTAAAATGATGCAAGATCCTAAGGCAATACAAAGCTATAATGTACTGTATTGTTCAATGCAATGTAGTCATGAATATCTTCAGAAAAGAGAAATAAATGGAACAATACCAAAAAGAAAGAAAAGACAGAAGTCCAATTACTTTTTCAAGAGTTTAAGTAGCACATATCAAATTTACAGGTGGCATTTATGCATTTATACATATTTATGACAATAACAATGAAAGAAAGAAGCCAAGAATTTGAGAGCACGTGGGGAGGACTAGATGGAAGAAATTGGAGAGAGGAAAGGGAAGGGGGTAAAGAGATATAAACAGCTGGCAAGTTCTAGAATGTGTTAGCTGTGGGAACCTCGGCAAGTGGCCTGCTCCTGTGAGGCAGCACAGCAGTTGACACCATTGGGTGGTGTTCTGTCAGACTGTAGTGCCCTCACCAGAGGTGAGAGTGGTTTTGATAAACATGACAAACCTGGTTTGGGAAATTTCTAGTTGCATGATCCATGACACTCCAACTTTGTTTATCTTCATTTTGTAGTCAGTCACCAAAATATGTAAGTTATGTTTGTTTGTTTTCTCGTTTTGGAGAAAAAAAACTTAAAAGAGAGAAAATTTAATGGCATCTATCTGTGTTGGTGCCTGCAATTTCCAGACCTGGAATATGAGCTAAATTTTAAACGAAGCTTTTTTTTTTTTTCTTTCTTGTAGCCTTTGACCTGGACTTAGTTTGCATTCCTTACTCTTAAAATGGAGCATTTGACTTTCACCATGCACCAGTAGGCTTAAATTAGATGGAAAAGGGCACAAGAATCCTTGATTGGGATTCCAATCTTTGTGTGCTGGAAAAATAAATCAATTGTTCTCCCCTCTGATTCTCTCTTTGGATGCTTTTTGGCCTTCTGTCTCCAGGGAATCGGAGCTGGTACAGGGTGAGCCTTCTTTATCTGACACTATTTGATTTACTCATTTTCCCTAAACCTAGGTCAAGGCTTGGGACTGGAGAATCTGTTAGCAAAAACATGACATTAGCTTCTGAGTTTGTTGAGATTTATTCTAGAGAAAAATGCATTTCAAACAGCTTTCTGATCCTTAGGTACCCAGTCAATTCTCAGTTCTTTGCAGTTGGGAACATAATGCCATCGCACGCTAGTCCATTAAGCCAGGGCTCTGTCTTTTACACAATTCATATTTTAAACTTTGAAGAGGCTCACAACTGAGCCTTCACAAACAGTAGCTGTTTACTTTCCACTAAAATAATCACAGCAAATACCCCTCTGAGAATGTATATTTTCGGATGCCAGGTAATCAAAGCTTAGTTGTACTCAGGGGTTTTTTCAGAACCAAATGGAAAATAATTGCTTTAAAGTACCCACTTGTGAGGGTTTGTGCTCATCACTGTAATTGCCAGCAGCCACTGTCTTTCTGCCACAATAAATTCCCAGTGATTCATTAGCTTCTATTGGGGGCATGAAATAGATCATCTTGTTAACATCAGCTTTGATTCTTAAAATATCTTTACCTGATTTCATACTGGAATTACAGTTTGCACATCAACTAAAATAATGAATGTCCCCTGCCCTACTTTAAGGAGCAGTGCAGGTAGTTGGATAGGATAAAATTAAGACTCAGTCAGCCTTGCAGGATTTAGATATGAGTTCTCAGTGTGAGTATTTACTCTGGGAGCATATTTATGGCTTCCCCTTTGTCAAAGGAATTTAATTTCTTGACTATAAGCCTTTGCATGCAGAACACAGCAGTTGTCCATTAATCCCTAGGATGTGGCAGCAGGCTCTTCAGTTCTTCTTTCTAGTGCCAGAGGCATAGTATGATTGCTGAAAAAGAAGAAAAGAAGAAGAAAAAAACTTCCTTGGTGAAAATGCATGTCAAGGACTTCCTAATTTGACTGCATGTTCCCCAGATTAATGGAGGTACATCTCAAGCCTACTTTGTAGGCTTTTTTGATGAAAGATAATCATACCTTTATTGATTTACTAAATTTTCAGCAAGTTGGGAAATACATCCAATCATCATCTTTGCTAAAAATGGCTTGCTAATTGACTATTGGCATCTCTCACCTTACTGGGATTTTGCCAGATCACTTAGGAGTCACTTAGGACCTTCCTTTTGTAAGGTCTAAAGAATCTGATATGTAAGTCTCCTCCAAGCTGGTGTATCCCTACTATAAGGGATGTGTGGATCATTGAGGACATGCCCAATGATGGTCACTCTGTGATACCTACCATCCCATTCTTATACAATTTTAACTGTCTCAGTCAGTCACAGAGCCCATCCCCTAGCATTTGTATCTATTATTGTTGAAAGTAAATAACAAATAAAAAACAAAAATGAAAACAGTGACTGCTTGTGTGTGTTTGTAGAGGCTAGAGTTCAAACTCAGGTTCTGTCAACATTTATTTTTTGAGACAAGTTCTTTCACTGGCCTGGAAATCATCAAGTAGGCTAGGCTTGCTGGCAAATGAGTCCCAGGGATCCACTTGTCTCTGGCTGCCCAGAGAGGGAATTACTGTCATGGGGTACCATGCCTGGCCTTTACATGGGTATTGTGGATTGAAGTCAGGTTCTCATGTTTACACTGCAAGCATTTTTACCTACTGAGCTATTTCATCAGTCTTTGTTGGTTTTGAAAAAAAACATATTCAAGTAATATTTACAAAAAAACAAATAAAGCAACTGAGAGGCCATTATTTTCATCCTAACAAAACAAAACATAGAAGACCTCAAGAAAAACAAAATTCTGTGAAATGCTACCAAGGGTTCAAAGAGGTAACTCCAGGCTAAGAATGGCCTGTGTATCCACTAAGGATGAAGCAAGCTGGCAGCAAACAGGCTTTGGCTTGGACCAAAGACTATGAAACAACACTAACCCAGACCTTAGCAAATTAACATCAAGAGACCAAACAGTAGGAAAACAGCACAAATCAGTCATGGGCTCTTAGCTGTCACTATGAGCAGGGGGCTCACAGCAAAGCCAGCCTACTCTTCACCATGCAAAACCATCTCTTCACCAGGCTGCAGCAGCATCCTACATCCAGAACAGCACCAATGACGTGGAAGAGTACACTGGAGGGGGAAAGAAGCATTTCTTCAAAACTAAAGGACACAACAAAATGAACAAATAAAACCCAGAAAAAAGAAAAAAGAAAGAACCAACCAACCAAATAACAACAGCAGCAACAACAAAACAGTGGGTATTTCTGAATGGAAGTTTGGAGAACAGTAGCCTAGTTTCTGGGCTAAGTGAGGAAAAATAACAAAATGCCTAATTTTTCACTGCTGAGTCATTTCTTAGAGAAATAATCAAATAAAAGGCAATCCATTAGAGTCTTTCAGAGTTAAATCAGGGCAATTTTCAGCTGTTTGGATGAATAATCTTAATTCTTATTAATATTACAACATCTGCACTATAATGGAGGATCTAGATGTATTGCTATGCAAATTTTATTTGGTATAAAGCTTGCCATGAAAATTCTGAAAAATTGTAATTTTAAATAGTTTTTTTTTAAGCTACCTCTCAATAATCATGGGGGTACAGCACATTCTGCTGTGATGGATTGACCTAACAAAATTTTGTTAATGTAGGTAAGGAATGTGGGAGAGATTAAATATTTGATCATATGCAGTATCAGTCATTCTACCAAAGGAGAGTTGTCATGGAGATATAGGGTGACCTTCTGTGATTCCCATGCAAAGCAGATGTGTGTCAAGTTTGGAAGAGGCTTATGTTTATAGTGAAGATCCTTAATGTTTGCTTTCTGATGATTGGTTGAAGTCCTAAGCAAAACTGACTTCACAAGCATGCTACACAAGTTTCCCATCTCCATCTTCTGAGCTGAGTGTTGAGCATGGCATTTATTTTTACTTTGTCTCTGTGTAGCAGCACATCATGGAGGCACCTGATGACTTTGGGATGCTGGAGCTGAATGATTAGGATCAGTTATGGTTTGAACTGGAAAATTTCCCTGCAGGCTTCTGTTCTGAATGCTTGTTCCTTCATCAGCTGTGCAGTTATTTTCAGAGGCTGTGGGATCTTCAGGAGATGGAGCATGGCAGGTGGACATCCATCACTGGGATGGACCTTTGTAGGCTGTAGTCTGATCCCGGTTGTGGGTGATCCCTCTTGCTCCATGAAGAACTTCTGCCATGATATGAAGAACTTCATTCACGTGATTCCACTCTGAACTCTGCCCTACTTTCTCATGATGATGGACTGAGACCTCTGAAGCCATGAACCAAAATAAATGATTCTTTCCTTAGGTTGTTGCTGTCAGTTATGTGATCAAAATGACATGAAGGTCAAATGTGATCCAAGTTCATCCCAGCCATTTATCCTCACTCCCCATCCTGCTCCTGCTTTGACACATTTCCAAACTCTAATGAAATTAGCACTCCCAAAGCTATAAAGGACCCAATGACTAATGTATCTTTGAATTTGGGGTGATATATTTGGAATGTCTAGAGAATAGCCCACATATTACTGGAGGGAGCTACAAAAAGAAAAAAAAAAACCCAAGAAAAGAAATCTCCGAGTCTTAATTTTTAGTTAAAGTGAGAATTTGAAACAGAAAACCTTTGGAATTTAGAAAATAAATCAAGTACAAATAGGTGATTTGCTGTAAGTACAAAATTTAGTGTCCCTCTGTTAGGTTGTGTTTTACAATCAATAGCATTGATCAGTTGCTGATGGCCAATAACTGTGACAGAGCTGATGGTACCTGTACCACAAAAGGAGCAAAAGCATCACCACCACCACCACCACCATCATCATCATCATCATCATCATCATCATCATCATCTCCATCATCTCAAGTTGTAGAACATCTGGAAGCTATTTGGGAGAAAGTGGTGGGGCACCATTTCAACCCCCAGGTACCAAATAGTTGCAGAGAAAGTAGGTGCTCTAGCAACTGATGGTTACTTACTACTCAACACCAGAGGATTTGAATTGTTCTTGTAGATTTTAAAAAATGAAGTCTGCATCAGTTGTACCATATGGAACAATACAACCACTAGTGAGTGAGCTCAAAAGAATCAGACTGGAACACTGGCAAATTTCTAAAATAGCCATCAGTCATATATTCCATGTGTGTGTTTTTCCTATGTGTGGTCAACAGCAATGAATGAATAAAACATGTCTAAATGCATTGTATAGAGCCTTCTCAAATTTCAGAGAATAAAATTCTAAGTGAAAGGAACATACTGTATTATACTTTAATGGGCCGATGCTTTTTATTTTGATTGGTATATAAAATAATGAGGCTCCATGATGCCAGAATCAAGGACATCTGATATATTTGTCCAAAAATTCTGTAAGAAATGGTCTTTATTTTAAGATTTCAGACTAGAAAAATCAGTGACTTAATGCACCATGCCTAACATCCAATTGACAAAGAAAATAACTCACAGGAGAACAAGTTAATGCAATGTTGGTAGCTCCGGCAAGAAGCGCAGACACTCATGCTGGTAGAAGGATTGCCTTGGAGTTTTAGTAAGCAGGTCCTCACTACACCCATTCTGCATGTGACACACTGCACAGAGTTGTTAAAGTTGCCTGGATACTGATTTGAGCCTTACTCATTCCGTAGTTGGCCTGATGAGAAAAGTAGGCCATCCCCAATTGTTCACTAACCTCACTATCTCTTTCTCTCTTTAAGGGAAGGACACAGTTATTTATAGACCCTATTAATTTAGCTTAAATGATTCTAGCTACTGGCTATGTGTAATCAGCTTTTTCCTACTTTCTGCTTAGAATTGGCTGAAGACACATTGGATAAGAGATTATAAAAATATATCATTTAAGAGCATCCATAACTGTCTCTAATGACATCATGTAAGTTCAGTACCAGATCACATGAAAAATAGGCTGACTCCCTCTTCAGGGGTGGGAGATTAGATTGATAGCTGGTGCTTAAAATACGTGGACAGAGAAATGCTCTTAACTGAGAAGAGTCCCCTAATGTCACATTGAATGGAATCAGAGTGTCCTTTCCTGTATTTCCAACCACATGTAGCTAGTTCACAGTAGGCAATCTTTAAAAAGGATTCCAGAGAGATGTCCACCAGAGATTAGGGAAGGATTATTTGTGGACGCCACTGGGGGATTTAGTCTCTCCCTGGGTAACTAGCCTTCTGGTTAATGAAGTGTCCATCCTGTGATTTAATGGGCCAGGCTGTTCTATAATAGCAATGGGAGGTTGTTGGCTGCATAACCCTAAAGAGACAGTAGACAGAAAGAATTTGGGACACTGTAGCAAAATTTCCCCTTTGATGGTGGGGCTAACCCAGAGCTCCTTTGTCATTAACCTGGTCGACCCCTGGGACAATGCTTGGGGTAGACTCAACCTCACTGTGGCTAAAAACATACTGTGATAGCTCCTTTCTCGGCCTCTACGGGGGTTGGGGGGGAGAGGCAGATTTAGCCATTTTTTTTTAAAATTTCAGAATAGATTAATAAACAGCACAAAGTATTCGTGTGTGTGTGTGTGTGTGTGTGTGTGTGTGTGTGTGTGTGTGTGTGTAGGTCATGAATGTAGAAAGGGGACCATGAGAGGGGGAGAAGGGATTTTAAAAGAGGCAAGGAGAAATAAAGAAAAGTAAAGGTGATAGTAGTCATGTGACATGAAAGAGAGGCGATTGGGTATGGCTGGGTTAGGGGCATCAGGAGAGAAGGGTCAACAGAAACACAGTGTGAAAGGAAATGCAATAACCTTGCATACTAATTTCCAAAACTGGAACCAGGAAAACGGAATGTCACCCTCAAGAGCTTTCACATTTTAACTCATGGGCTTCAGTGGAGCTGGAAGCTCCATCTTTAAGAAAATGGGACATTGGTCTGATTTGTAGGTGTAAGTGGTTTCATTTCTGCAGTTGTAGGCATGGTCAACACTGGTTCTGCCTGTGGTGACTCAGCACTAGTCTGTGTCAGGTGTTATTCTGAGCACCAAAGTTACCAAATCCTTCCTCAGTCATGGTTTGTGTTGAAGCTCAAAGCCTAAGATTTACTTACATTATATTCTTTTATATACCTGCCATTTTTTTCAGAATTCTGTTTTAATTTTGGGGTAATTTATCACAATAAACTTTTTTTTTAATCTATGGGGTTTTGTTTTTAGCTGAAATATAAAAACAAAGTTGTACATATTAAGAAAATACCATTGTGATGTTTTTATACATGTGTATTATGTAATGTTTAAATTGGGTTAACAGTAACTCATTTTCAAATGTGTTCCTATTAATTATTAACCCATAAAATTATGACTGCTGCTCTAAATATAAAACATCATTTGCACATACCTCTTTGCATTTAATAATTACCATTGACTTTATGCCTTCATTTTGGCTGCCCTGAAGAGCCACTTCTGTACTGTGAGATGGAGACATGGCGTCTGGCACACAGCAAGTGAGTCTTGACAAACCAAGATTCTTTAGTGGATTTCCTTAGCAATTACTTTTTCAGCATTCACATTTTATTTGAAATGTATTGATTGATCTGTTTGCCTTAGCTTGTGGCTGGATCTTTTAGCATTAAAGTCCTCAGGCTCTCTTTTAATAAACATCCATTGGCTACTATATATTACTACATATTTTATATCTAGCAAATGATAACGCTACATACTTTCATGTTGATGTGGCACCAGTCACAACAAGGTGATGACTGCAAGGTGGGCTCAGATACAATTCGTACATGTGTATTCAATATAATGGTGAAAAATGGCTTTGCAATTCTAATCTCTAAATAATGTCAATTGAGAACTATTGAAGACCACCCACTCTGAACACTTAGGTACATTGTAAAAGAGAATACTTGGCTTCCCACAATTGTAACGTAGAGACACTGAGCACAAGGAATGTGTGTTCAACATGTGGAGAAATATACAAGTAATTTGTCAGACTGCTGTAAAGAGCTTAGTATGCAATCATAAATTTTAAGCAAGTTAATGATGAGACTTTGGTATGGACAGTGGTGAGAGTGTTTCAGATCAATTTGCTTTAAGGATCTTTTGCTGCCAATTAAGCCACGTGTTCCAATTTGGAGAGCAAACATGCTTGCATGTAATAAGTGCTATGGTTATCAGTGTAAATACCACCTTCAGTTCTTTTCAGCAATTTAGTAATTTGCTGTGTATCTCAACAGTGAAACTTGATTTATTTACAGTGGTTCCTTTCTCTTTCCTCTCAGTTTTGCTATTTTTCAATGTTGGAAATTGTTGTGGAACATAAAAATGTTAAGGGCTGCCCGACAACTCCCCAGGAAACTTTTAAAAGCCATTAATTTAGAAGCAATTTTGCTCCTATATTTCCTTTCTCAATGGATTGTGATAGAAGTAATTGTCCTATTCAAATGGAGAATCATGACTTTAGGCAATCCATAAGCATCAGATTCTTTGGAAACATCTTTGTTTTTCTTAAATAACCCCAGTTACAAAGAAAAATGGAATTAAATCTTGGAAGCATGGCATGAAGACAGAACTCCTTCACAGCAACAAGTCAAGTTACAAGGTATGCCCCATATACAAAAATAAGAGGAAAAGGTTTTTTTCTTGCTAACTCGATTAGGTTTAGTAATACATAGGAGTAAGGCTCACCTCCAGGTGTGTCTATTTAGTCATCTCCAGAAAGGATTGGCTAGGGGTGAAGACACAAACTGGATACAAGTGGCATCATTTTAGAGGCCGAGGATCCTGGGTAGAAACAGAAGAGGAAATTGGGGAAACCTTGGAGGGCAAGCGTTCTCCGTTGTCTTCCTGGCCACTATGACGTGGGCAATTTCTGCCACAGGCTCCTGGTGCCTTGATGTTCTGTCTCAGGTCAAGACCAAAGTAATGGGGCTGGTTAACCACAGAACCTCTGACATTGTGATTCCAAACAGGGTTCCCTCTAATCGCTCCTCTCAGATGTTTGTTATGGAGATGCAAAACTGATCATCACCCTCCCTGTTTAATCAGGTAAGGCTGTCCTTATCATCTACCCTTGAGTTTATTAAGTACTGAATAAAAACATCCAAACACCCAGGATTTGGGTGTCAAAAATCTATGGTTCTTAATATTTTTGTATTTTAATGTGTCATTTTAAAATAAAGGAATTGGAGAGTCCTTGAGAAGTGTAGAAAATAACTTACATAAGCCAGCTACAGTATACTTCATGGGTGCCTAGTAGTAATTTATACCCATATGTAGACAAGCATTTGTATGCATTTTCTGTACATCACTAAAAGAAAAATAAACCCCGTGGTTTCTGTCTCTGTGTAGCTTTTGAAGCTAATGAGTTACCAAAGGCAGCATTGTAGTTAATGATATTTCATAAGTTTTTAATCATATAATATGTTATGTGAGACTCTATTCAAAGTAATAATAAAAGCCTGAGCGTTTTACATAAATTTAACTGAACAAACGTTGTAGCTATATAATTCTCATTAATTCATATAATAAACTGGTATACATAGGTTTTAGTAATTTACTTCCAAAGTACGGCCCTTTTGGTCTGTACATCTGGCTTGCAGTTGCTTTTGTTATTCAGCAAATGTGTATCAGCTGTGTACACTCAAAACAGTGGGAGCTAAAAAATGGAACATATCTTATAGCTCCCTGTACATGTGGCATAGACATCAATTACAATTGAGTTTCCTACAGGAAATTAAATCTACCTCAAAATATCTCAGAATAAGAATTCAGTCAAAATCCAGTTATTTAAGTGAACATGACCCTCCTCCCCATCTAAAATTTGTATTTTCCACACTTCTTTGTAGAGAGCTTTATTGAAAGTGGGGTGGCGCCATGTGAACATTATGCACTCAATTCCTTAAATATGACCTTTATTCCCTGTAGTTATTTTTAAAGATTTATTTATTTTTATTTTATATATACGAGTGTTTTGTTTGCATGTATGTATGTGTACTGTGTGCATGCCTAGTGTCTGCAAAGGCCTGAAGAGGACATCAGATCCCTTGGGACTGGAGTTATAGACATTTATGAACCAGCACATAGGTGCTGGGAACCAAGCCCATGTTCTCTGCCAGAGTAAGAAGTGCTCTTAACTGCCCAACCATCTCTCCAGCCCCATTCCTTCAGTTCTTTCACTTCTTTTGATGCATGACCAGAGATTCTGGCCTTTGACTTGAAGGTTGAAAGGTCAACATTTGGAACTTAAATGTTGGGGAGGGAAGTTTGAGAGCATTTTGTGTGAGGAGCATATATAGGGAGATAGGTTTACAAAATTAACTCCTCTGATAATTACTTTTATTTATACTTTCCCTTTTATCTTTTACTAGTGGGCATGATATTTAGTTAGATTTATGAATGGACATATGGAAACTATTTTTCAGTTCCCCCTGAAGCACTGAAGTATTGCATAAGTAGAGCTCACAGATGTCTGGGTTATGCATTGAATCTCTGGGTCAAGTCCCTTGTGCTGAACTTCCTCTTTCCTCCAATGGGCCTAGAATGTGGTCTTGAACTGTTTGTAACCACATAGTTGAGAGAAATACTCCAGAAGATAGAGAAACAGCTTGGCTGTCACTTGGATTCATAAATGTCTCTGAGTAGCGTAGTTGACCCCACTGGTTCTGCATGGCTCCCTCTGTTATTGGTCATACTTGTTCAAAAACTTTGGCTATTATATAATTTAAGTCCTCCATGAATGTACAATATTTTACCATTTTGAAAACCATTCCAGATCATCTTATATCATTTTTCTAACTCTGGAGAAGTGATTACCTGTCATGGAGTTTAATCCCTATCTTAGACTCTGAGATGCCATGATGAATCACATATTCACCAAAGACAAGATTTAACCAAGAACGGATGGCTACCTGTTAGGATGAGAAGTTAGGGGCTTGAATTTTGAGAGAGGAGTTTGTTTTTAACAATTGAACAACTCTCTTTCTTGAATTCTATGGTTCCCATTCTTCTCCACACAGCCTACAACAGCAGCCTCATCTGGAAATGAGTAAGAAATGCAAAAGTCTCCTCCTCTTCCTCCAGCTGGACACATTAGATCAGAAGTGGTGGGGTTCAGCAGCCCGTGTTTACCAAGCCCTTCTCATCTACTGCATCTTTTAGGCTTTTGAGGGTCACCACCTTGATTCTCACCACAGTTCTGAAAGTTATTCATGGAAGTCTGTGAGATACATGCTTGCTGATGGAAACTTTTCAAGGCCCGGGGAAATTTGCCTGTGGTAACATGGGTGATCAGTGGTGGGCTCTAGGTTAGAATCCATGTTCTGATGGAAATCTGTACCAGGTTATATTCCTTTTTCAAACTCTCCTTGGAGAGATTTGGGATTTACTTCACTGGTATCTCTATTTGTGGGAGCAAGGGAGCAGATTTTGTTACATTTCAGTGTGTGTGTGTGTGTGTGTGTGTGTGTGTGTGTGTGTGTGTGTGTATCACAGTGTAGGGAGTATAGGTCAAAGTTAGTCTGCAGGAGTTGGTTCTCTCCATCCACCAGACATGTCTCTGGGATTGGGCTGCTGTTGTAGGGCTCAGTGGCATGCACCTTTATTGCTGAGCCACCTCACTGACTAAAGATTTTAGATGACAAATTGAAGGTGCAATTTTTGTTGGCTTCTGAAAATAGAGAAAAAATGATACTATTTTACTGCAATTATTTCCCCTTGGGAACTTAATTGATTAGGTGTGTTTCACAATGACCAAACACTATATAAAAGTTTGCTTGGGGGCCTTTCTACACAGTCAATTTTTTTCAATGGAAAGGTGATCTCAGCTGTGTAAATGCCCAGGAGGCTCTTTCTGTACAGATTTCCATTGCCATAGTGATTGAGCTATTGCCCTCAATATTTTCCTAACTGGTTGATCTCCAGGTAGCAACCATTCAGAAATTTTATGTATATAATAATTTTTCTGCTGTCTCAAGCAGTGGTTAAAAAACCAAACCAAACCAAACCAACCAAACAAAAAAAACCCCATTGTCTTTTTGCTGAGATAGGCATGTCAGGCGCTTCTACAAGCCGGTCTCTCATTATGATCTGTGTATGTAACAAAAACACAATGTGCATCACTTCTTACTATTTACAGTGGGAATACACCCTGAAGACTACCATATTGTCAAACCTACTGAAGTGATACTAAGGTGATTATTTTCTCTATTTCTTAATAGTTCCCTTTTGTGATATTTATTCTCTCTCTCTCTCTCTCTCTCTCTCTCTCTCTCTCTCTGTGTGTGTGTGTGTGTGTGTGTGTGTGTGTGTACATGTGAAGAGGTCAGAAAACAACTTGTGGGAGTTGAGTCTCTCATTCTACAATGTGATTCCCAGGGGTCAAGCTCAGGTCACCATCTTGGTGGCTTGTGCTCTACTCACTGAGCTATCTCATCTCCCTTAAAAATAGAAGAAACAGGGGCTGGGGAGATGGCTCAGAGGTTAAGAGCATGGGCTGCTCTTCCAGAGGCCCTGAGTTCAATTCCCAGCACCCACATGGTGGCTCACAACCACCTAAAATGAGATCTGGTGCCCTCTTCTGGCCTGCAGGCATACATGCACACAGAACACTATATACATAATAAATAAATAAATAGAAGAAACAAAGAAAACTATGCACAATATGAGTACCTCAGTCAATATGATAAATAATGTTTTAATTGTTTCATATCTTTTCAATATATCTTTTGTTTGTGTAGATAACAATGATTATGCTAAACTTCCAGAGGTAATATAATAACATAGAAACATGTTGAAGTAGAAACAGATTTAATTATCTGAAGAGATGGATGGTTGAACTCCAGGGTAAATATAAATCCTGTTATGCAAGCAACATATCATTTCTATAGGAAGAATATACATATGGATGCCAAATATAAAACATCAAATTATGTTAACAGCTGGGGCTTTAGTCCCAAACTGTGATATGAACCGTGATTTTGATAAATTGTTGAGTGAGTGCATTAATCCAGGTTAGAAGACCTACCAGTAGTTTCAAAATATATGAGGATTTTAGAGTTGTCTCCATCCTAAGGGCATTTATGAGTCTCCTTATTCAATGGGAGAGTGAGCCAGTCACTGAGAGGCAAGATTTCCCTTGAAGTCTGGGCAGACTGCCTTTAAGAGGAGCCATCTACAGAGTGTGGCTTTAAAGAAAGCAAGTCATGGAGAAAGAGTAGAATTGGCTAGGCTCCTTACAGACAAAGCTCTATATTCAGGCACATATACCCAACAAAATGTTCTTTTACTTGAACATGACCTGTTCTTGGAAGGGGGCTAAGGATGCCATGTGGGGTGAAAACTCTTATCCATGATTTCTTGATAACAGAATATCAGGCCTATTCAGAAAACTCAATGACAAAAGTATCAACCAGTTTGACTTGGACCAACAGTGACAGGGGACCAGTGGAAGGTAGCCAAGAGATGAAAATACAAAGAGGATAGAAGGTAGAAAAGATACGAATGTTTGGGATTGGGAGGTCTTGCATAAGCTATGGCTCATGCAAACAGGTTTATTAAGAAGCACCATATCTTATATACTATTTCCAGATGAGAAATGGGATAAAGTCAGCAAGAGGACAATCAGTCAGGCCGTGTTGTACAAAGGAACACAGGGTATTTCAAGAGCATTACAGGCTAAGCACACAGCTGCCTTGAGACTGATAACCAAAGCTCTGCACAGTAGGTTCTCAGGATCCAAAGCACCCCAAGAGACCCAGTTGCAGGTCATTATTGGCTCTGCCAAGCATATTCCTGGTTTTGAGAAGGAGCTATGTTCTTTCTCCAAATACCAGGGCTTTAGGAAAAGCCTCAGTAGAACTGGTCCTCAATACCAAGTTTATTGGTGTCTTGAAAACAAGTTACCTGATGAATAGAATTTTTGTTTTACCTTTGTACTTACCTTAGGACCCTGAAAGCATTCATTTTCTCATTTAGCCAATCTTTGTCTTCAGGATCAATAACTAAGGCATGGTTCTCAACCATGCCAAGTTCCCTTGTCCTTTGAGAGACACTGTGTATAAGGTACAAATTGAATGAAGCATTTGTTGATTGTCATGAAAGCATAGAGAAATCCAGACTTGTCTTAGCTGCAGGAAAGATGCCCCCAGACTTGCTCCTCTGAAAGGGTGAATTGAATAAGTACCAAGGACTCTAGCATTTCCAAGATGCTTTTTTTTTTAAACCTTTGTTCTTTGTTTTCCAAACCTGACCTTTTGTTAATGATATTTTACTGCAACCCAGATTCATGTTGTATCAAATGTTATGTTATTTTTAATCCCATAGAACTTTCCTGGTAATTTTGTAGTGGTTTGTTAGAATTTTAAATACATCAAAAAATGGTCTTTAAAAAAACACTTGAAAGAATTTAAAAGAGAGAAAAAATATTGACCTTTATAATAAATTGATACTGTTATAAAAATATACCCTAGGGAACACTGCAAATGGTCCATTTAGAGTTGGACACTAGAAATAAGCTCTTTAATGTATCTCATAAATATATTGCAGATGCCTTTCAAATGGTGAGAAAGCAGTGCAGGGCATTTTTTTCATCCATAATAATTATATATTTTCATCACTTCTATCTGTCTGGTATAATTTGTACATGACATTTAGGCTGGACATTTCAATTTCCCATTGCTAAATACAGGAGCATTTGCAATGTCAACCAGACCTTATTTATTGTAATCATGTTGATCCTAGTACTGTCCCACACAGATATGATTTGTAAGAGAGTCTTGATACCTCTTGGAAGCTGGTCAAATGGAGCTTGGCAAATAGGTGGCCATGGGTGATTGCTGTTTTAGCACAGAAATAATGTGTAGTCTTTTTAAATATGTATTAAAAGTCATGGTTCGAGATTAAAGTGAGTTCACTGTGGGTTTGGTTGGGGACAGCAAAGTTCCTGGAAGGTGTTCTTTACTGCAGTGTCTAAAGGATTCTCTTCTGGTACTCCTCCTCAGAATTTACATTTTGTAATTTACTCTACTCAGCTTACTCCCTTTCATTATAAATCTTCATTAGCATTAACACTAATAACCATATGATAGAGTTTATACTAGGGTTTTTTTGAGATTTCTTCTGCCAATGGAATTAATGCAAAAATCTTCACTTTAGCCTCAGGGAAACTTTTTTTTTTTTTTTAAACAAATGGGCAGAAGGTAGCCACTTCCTTCACCAGAACATCACAAGAATGATCTCTAGGTAATATACTAAAATTCTTCTCCTCTGTAACCTCTTGAGCTAGCACCCAACAGTTCAAATCATTATCAGCACCATTGTCTTCCATGCTCCTACTGGTATGGCCCATTAAGCAGTGCATAAAGCATTCCACTGCTTTCCTAACCCAAAGTATCAAAGCCCATATTACTCCCAATGAAAGCATGGTCAGGCCTATCACAGCAATACCCCAGTCCCTTGTACCAACTTCTGTCTTAGTTAGGTTTCTATTCCTGTGAAGAGACACTATGACCACTGCAAGTCTTATAAAGGAAAGCTTTTAATTGGGGTAGCTCAATTATAGTTTCAGAGGTTCAATCTATTATCATCATGGTGGGGAGCATGGTGGAGTGCAGGCACAGTGCTGGAGAAGTAGCTGCGAGTCCTACATCTTGCAGACAATAGGAAGTGATCTGAGACACCCGGCAGTATCCTGAGCATAGGAACCTTCAAAGCCTGCCCTATAGTGACACATTTCCTCCAGTAAGGCCACACCTATTCCAACAAAGCCATACCTCCTGCTAGTGCCACTCCCTATGAGATTTTGGGGGCCAATTACATTCAAACTACCACACTTGTGTTGGTATATGCTTTTATTCTTGGGGTTGGTGATTACATGCCCTTGGCACCCAATTCTGCCTTTGTCTGAAAAAGCCTATACTTTCCCCTACCAGAACTACCACACGTCATGTTGGTAGATACAGACCACATACTAACATGCTATATAGTTAGTTCTGATTTACTGTATCAGTGATGCTGGTGAGCAGAGTAGAGGAAGATATGTATCTGGTTATTTCTTTTGTTGTCTTCCATGAATGTGCTGATGGTACTTTCTGTACAACAGAGTTCAGAAAAGAGACACATTCTTCTACACATTTTGCATTGAGGTCTATGTTTCCACTCTAAAAGTTTCATACTGATAATTTTCTCACATTTTTTCTAAGGAATAGTTTTGCAAAATCTAGAAAAAGGAAACAGACTCAACGCCAAACATCTATGCATAGAATCTCTGCCTCCAGTTGTGGTATTCTACAAAACCTTTATGGTCCCTCCATTGGTCTGGATTAGAATTTTATGTCCTTCTTTACATAGGCTGGGAAAACCTTTACTTAATGGAAGCAAACAGATGGGTACAGTGGTTGCATGGAGCACCTGTAAAACATGTGTTCCATCTCTTGTCCTCATCTAGCCTGTCCTTCAGATCTACACCATGGAGAGAAATGGAAGACGAATTAAATACAATAAGTGTTGAATTACTGAGAGGGATCTACAGCATGCATGGCAGAGCTTCTTTCAGCAGCAGAAGGCAGTGCCAGCGACTTTTGTTAGGACAAGAGACAGGGCATTCAGTATAGATAATAGGACTATGACATCAGGTACAGGTGCCCTCTACACAAATGTCAGTCTCCTTGTAACAGGTTTCTGGCAGCCTGGTGGAGACTTGGCAGTGCTGGCTCTGTCATCAGGGCTTGGCAGATATGGAAGGTTGTTCTTCTGCAAGGATCCAACAGCAGATTTCCCACTTTGGGTCTTAACAGACACAGGAAACTGGATTTGTAGACAGCAAGGATATGAAGAAATAAAGTGGCCTATGCCATGTGGAAGGCATAGAGCATGCACAAGACTCTGTTTATATTTTTCAGAATAATCTTACATAAATCTGAGCAGTGTAGAACTTTCTGTAAACAGACTGAGTGTTCAAAAATACTCCAGAATGCGATTTAGGTATTACTGAGACATATGATCATCCATGTAGTACTTCAGACTTCTATTCCTTAAATATTTGTGCAAGTTGAAACTAAATATTCAGTAGGAGAATTTATAAACTCCTTTTATTTCAAAGCAAGGGATTTTATATGTGATTTAACTATCATTTCATTTAAGATGGGCATTTATTATGTGCAATAGTTTTGATCCTAATGGCTTTTGGTACAATATACATTTGTAGAATAAAAGGAATAATTTATTCCTATAGCAACCCTGCACTGTGATCTACCTGGTTGTAGAACTCCAGCTGGTTCTGAGATAGACTCTCTGTGGAGCAAGACTTGGCATGTGGCTCAAATACACAACAGAAAGGCAGCCTCAGTGACATATGCGAGTGGTGTTCTCTTTTTACATTTAATTACAGCTCTTGACTTTGAAAGGAGCAGGGGCACTTTGCATTTGCCAGTTATTGAAAGTTACATAGAAAGCAGAGTTCTGGGGGTTTTTCATCACATTTCTCCTGTGGTTCAGTGGGATTTTGGCTCTCCTGGTGAGTCAATGGCTCCAGGACCTAGTTGGCTCACCTCCTAACTTGGCACTGATGTGAGTCTAGCCCCTCTGTGGATTGGAAAAAATGGCATATATGCTAAGGTAATGCCATTGAACCAACATGACTGGCTCAAGTCCTGTGGGGATATTCTTGGCAGTCCCTACTCTTTCTGGCTCCTACTGTAGCTCCTCTTGACTGGTTTTATTGTCATACCCTTCCAGTGACATCATTACTGCATTTTTGTAGCCAAGCTCTGATCAGATAGTTGTGAAGACTTGTAAATTCTCAGAAACAGACACATATTCCCATATGCAAAAGAAAAGTCTTTGAGTCTCTCATTTACAGCTGCCCCATGAAACTTGGGGTACAACCCCTCCAATCTACAATGGTAGTCTAATGTTCCAAGGAAAAAGCAAAGAGATACATTTAAGAAATAATAGAAACTCTTACTCATAATTTGTCTGAAACTCAGTTGCTAGAGGAAACACAAGGTATCCCTTTGCTAAGCATTTACGTTCCAGAGCCTTCTGTATTAGATAAATATGGATGAAGTCCTCAAAGCATATTTGGGAGAATCAGTTGGTTTGGCAAGTATTGTAGAATGCATCTTTCTTCCAGATGTCTGCACTTCTATCTCATGGGAGTATTTTACTTCTAAACCATTGTTTTTGAGTTGGATGCCTTCTTTTATGGAGGAGTCCAATTTGGTCCATGTGACTTAGCTTGACTGAAAGCAAATGAGTAGATATGATATTGATTATTTCTAGAAGGTAGCTCTAAGCATCTTTGTTTCAGCAATAATTGCTTTGCCATTAAAAATGACCTCTCTTTTAGAGAGAGGCTGTGTCTTTGGATGATGCCACAAGGGAGCAGAGAAGCCAGCTACTCAACCCAGTGCTGTAGAGCCACAACAGACCCTCAGCCCCCAGGAAGAGTACAATACTAAGACAGGATACTAAGACAGGATATATATTGATAGTTACTGAAATTTTGGAGTGCTATGGTTAGGTGGCTTAAGTACAATACTGGCTAAGAAGACTAGCATATTGTTGGAGTGGAATGGAGCTAGAGTTGCAAAAGATCCATTTGACAGTTGTAGCCATGAGAATACCTGGTATCATACACACAGGTGCATGTAGCTAAAAGTTTTCCTGTGTCCCACCTGGTCCACAGTTGCTGAGACCCAAGTAAATACACAGAGGCTTATATTAATTAAAACTGCTTGGCCATTAGCTCAGGCCTACCACAGACTAGCTCTTATACTTAAACTAAGCCCATTTCTGTTAATTTATATGTTGCCACATGTTCCATGGCTTTATCTGTGTGCCATTACATGCTACTCCCTGGATGGCAGGCTGGCGTCTGCTCACTCAGCCTTCCTCTTCCCAGAATTCTCTTTGTCTGCTGATCCCACCTATTCTTCCTGTCTGGCTACTGGCCAATCAGTGTTTTATTTATCAATCAATCAATCAGAGCAACACATATTCATAGTATACAGAAAAACATTCAACAGCACTTCCCCTTTTCTGTCTAATCAAAAAGGAAGGTTTTAAGTTTAACATAGTAGAATTACATATAATAGAGCAGTTATTAAGCAAGAATTACAGTTATAATATCTAGTCTATTTGTATTTGGCAAAGTTAAAGGAAATATTTTATCATCTATCCTACATTTGTGAGTCTAAAGTTTTATATCTATCTTTTCTCTTATCATAATCAAGGAAAACCATAATTATAACTATCTAGTTTTCAACTACATCAAAGACCTCAGAAGGATACAATATTACCTAAGTAAACAGGAAGTACATTGTAAGCAACTTCCAAAAATCTAGAGACAAAGACAGCTGCCTGCCTAGACAGTCATCCAAAGCTCCTTTGCAACATTGGGGCATCCATCTTCAGCCTATAAGCCTAGCCTCTCAGTCATTTTTTTTTCCTCTGTGTCCTGTAGAATGTCTGGCAGTTTCTTTTGTGAAGCAGGAACCTAAAGGACATCTCTCCTTGCAAAGTTCAGTGGTCACTTTCTTATGGGTCCTGCATGTCTGTTTATATGACATGTTGTCAAGCAGTCCAGGCAAGAACAGTTTCTTGCCCAAATGGCTATTTTTGCCAAGAAGAAGATAAACTCTATATGGAGTGTCTTCGATGCCCATCTTTTTCTCTAAAGTAAATTGGTGCTGTCAGAAGCAGACATGTCTCATTGTCCAGGAAAGTCTAAGTTTTAAAAACATTTTAAATGCCATATTCTGTAGGTCTCTGAAGTATTTGAAGAATATCTACCTAATTAAATTATATCTATGTATACCTAGAAAACTTAACATAACTATAAGTTTGACTATTGGAGAAGATATATATATATATATATATATATTATTAATCTGTATTTCTTAATTATCCATTACAATTTTAAATGAGCTATACAAACATAATGCCTTAAATAAGAGTACAAATATACATTATAGTATAGCAAAATTAGCTTCAAATTTGTGTCAATAAACTAAAATCTATAGCAATGTAAAACATTTTAAACAAGTAGTTGTCTTTTAAAAGTAGATTCAATAATCTACCTTTTTATCTATATCATATCTATATCCTCTCTTTTCTTTTCAGAGTAGATTCAATAATCTACCCTTTACTCTACCATTTCTATATCCTTTTTTCAGAGTACTTTCAATAATCTACCTCTTAGCTATATCTTTTCTTTTTGTTTATTTTAGGGGTGAAAGCCTCAGAGAGCCATCAACCAACCTTACCTCACAAGCTCTGCAACTTCCAAAATGCCACAACTTCCTGTGTGCTTAAAACAGCTTGCTACTTCCTCTGATCCCCAGGCGAACTTTATTTATTAACAGACAAATACAATCTCACCACAGGTGTGCTCGTTTCGTTTTACACGGAGGCGGGAAGGTAGACCACAGTACTGGCACTGTCAAGTTCTAGTGGCCACAGCAGTGTCAATGCTTCACCATTTGCATTCTCTTTTACCTTTCTTTGCTTATTATGTCCAAGGTGCTGTATTCTGTGCAAGGTTCTGACTGCATCAGAAGACATAGGACAGCCGGCTACTTCTACAATGTTAGGGTGTAGATTGTATATTTGTGATAATAGTAATGGTATCAAAGTAAGCTCTAGACATGATATGCACCATAATATATTTAAGAAGAAAATCTGATTTTTGATTAGGCCACTACATATGTTTTGGAATTGTACGAAGGTAGGGGCTACATTCTATTAAAACACGTGTTCTTCTTTGGTGTGTTGGAGCTGGCTCAATGCCGACCTGAGAGTCACTTGTGCAAAGAAGTGGTGGCAGAGATGCAAACTGTGATTTTGACCAAGGCCCAGGTGCCTGGCCCCTAGTGGAGACTCTTTAAATATTCGTTAAATAAAATTAATTTCAAATAGAAAATTTGTTCTAAAATTTGATTCTCTTTCTCTTTCTTCTAGTATGTCCTGGACCTTTCTTCACTGTTGCTAATGTGTGTGTTTTTAAATGTTGTTTTTATATGGATCTTTCTAATGTTGTGAATAATGTTGTTATAAAAACAGGCTTTATTGTCTCTTGTGGTTCTGGAGGTGCAAATTCTGGGCTCCTTGCTGCCAGTGTTCTGACTGAACAGGCACAGGGTACCACATGACAGGTATGTCATGGCATGGCAGGGAGTATGTGAGTGAGTGTGTGTGTGTGTGTGTGTGTGTGTGTGTGTGTGTGTGTGTGTGTATGAATGGGTGTGAGTTTGTGAGTGTGTGTGAGTGAATGTGTGTGTGTGTGTGTGTGTGTGTGTGTCTTCTAGTCTATTTCTTATTATGTTATTAGCAGTCCACCATAGAAGTTCTACCTTAATGGCCTTATCTAGTCTTAATGCACTTGCCTAGATCTGCACTCTAAACAACACAGATCAAGTTTCTACCCCAAGTTTCTTATCTGTGGGTGATAAACCATATTCAAAAGCATAACACTCCCTTTAGTCCATCATTCTTTCCCTGATTCAGTCAGAATAGTTTTAAGCAGGCTAGAAGTCTGGATTATAAAACTCTCTTAGCTGAGTCTCTTCCAAAGAGCAGGTACTTGGCATTCCCCCCATACCAAGACTATTCCTGTATTGAAAATATGTTATAATCTTTGTGTGCTTATGTAGTTCATTTCAATAGGATTTTATAGACAGATGCAACATGAACACGAGTCACCTTGAAAACTTCAGCATGTCTGTCAAACTATTTGCACAATCCATCGGCAAATTCACTCCCTTTAATTGAAAGTCTTCAAGGCACCACCCTTTAGCATGTGCTTGCTAATGATCAATTCTTGCCACAGATGACTTCACATTTGTGTACACATAAGACGACATGCCATAATTCACAGAAATGCCAATGCTTTGAAATAATCACAAACAGTGATGAATGTGCTGTCAATTTCTATGTAATTACCCTGGATCTATCACCGTACTCAGGTACATTGAAATGCATTAGTGCATAAAGAATGTGCATCATCTGGTGATCGATATCTTATTTCAAATGAATGTGTGCTACTGTGTGATTACTATGTTACACTTTTTGATGGGCTTCCTGTTCATTTTTGCTATATTTCCATTGCAAGAGTAAGACCACACGGCGTTTACCTGGGTTTAAATGAGTAGACTCGTTACAATAAGTGCATGGTTGGTATGTATACTTTAAACTTAAATGTTAATTATGACTTGAGACTCCACTCATATGATTTAATTTGTTCATTTAAAATAGTCCCTTTCTTCTGGCTAGCCATATTGTGGCCGAAATGAATTTTATTCTCTGAGCCTTGTCTCTGAAATTTTTTTACGTGTATTTCTTTGGGTTCTTCCGCCCTTGGCTGTTTTACTTTGCTTCCCTTTTCTTGGTTCTTTCCTTCATCCTCACTAGGTTAAAGATTGAGGCTAATTAGTACTTACCAGTAACTGCCCAACATAAAGGCAGCTCTCGGACAGGTAAACCAGACAATTTTTATATGGACAGATTCTCTGAGAATTTGGTTTTGAAATAAATGTGGGAACATTCACCTTTTGCTTTCCAGTCATTCTGGCCTAATCTCATTTTTGTAAAGGGTCACAGGGTGTGCTTGGTCAAAGAAACAGGAGACAGAGCGAGCAATCATTTGGCTGAAGCATGACAGTGCTTCAGATCTCCCATCACCAGGCCATTGAGGGCACTGCAAGATTCCCTGCCCCCAGCTGCCTCTCCAGAATATTGTTGTCACACAGGCAGTTATTTTTAGAAGTTATGTAATATTGGTTTCTTTCTTTTCTTTTTCTTTTTTTAAAATGACCACTCACAGAGACAATATTCTAGTAAAGGTCTTAGAAGAAATGCCTGCAGTCTTACATCTAAGAAAGAGGCAATTCTTGAAGGAAACATACTCTGGGAAGGAGTCAGAAACTCCGTGATTCAACAGGGCATGCTTTCAGACCTGTGGAGTGGGAGGTGAGGGTGTTTCCGATACAGCCCACTGACACAGCACATGGGCTGAGAGTCTGTGGAAGGCGGCGTAGCTACAGTAGGCTGTTTCCCCCTCTTTTCTCATGTCTCTTGGACTAATACCAAGGGACACATGTATTCAGTTGAGAATACAGACTATGACTGAAAACTGGCTCTCCCAGGATACCCTTTTGAGCTTGTTTCTGAGGACTCCTGACCCCAGGCTGCTCTTCCCCTCTGTGGGGCCAGTTGTCTATCTTTGCCTGGTCATTTCTCTGCAAAGGTAAACACGTAGTTCTCTCTAATGCACATATCTTTGAATCTCTCCTGATAACTGAATTTCTGGAGCCCTTTCTTCACTTTCGCATCATCTCCAAATAGATGTGGTTTCACCCTTGTCCACACTTCCGTTGTCTCTCAAACCTTCCAACTCTCTTTGCCTCCTATGTACTGGCTGTGCTTCATTCTGACACAGGGCTTTGCATGAAAAAACAAAACAAAACAAAACAATACAAGACAAAACAAAACAAAATAAAATAAAACAAAACAAGGCTTCTCGCCTGTCTCTCTCTAGGTCCTGTATGTAAAGCTTGGTTAGATCTTGAGCCAGCATTTAAATAAATGATAAATGGAGTTTCAATGGGCTCAACAGACCCTCCTAGCCTTCTCTGGCTGGAAATCCTCACACCATGTCACTGAGTTTTCTGTGTCTGGTGATTTGATTGTTTGTTTAGTATCTTTCTTCATCTCTGGATTGACAGTAACACAGGACAAAGATCAGATCTGGTTTTGTTCATAATACCTATGACACATTCTTTTGTCCCCTATGTGTGCATGAATGTGGATATTCATGTTTATTTTTATTCATACATACACACATTTAATGAGTTAATTATAGTAATGTATAGATGAAAATCCCTTATAGATCCCTGTAACCCCATTGTGAAACTATTTAATCTGTACAAAGAAGGACAGATAGCCAGTATGGGCATTGGTAACCCAAATAATAATTTCTTTGGATGACTTCAAACTTCTCCTTTAAAATAAACATGATCCTTATAACTATTCGTTAAAAAAAAACTGTACAGAATATTCTCCTACATGTTTTCTCATTCAATTTTCAGAACAGCCCTGTATCTATGTCAGAAACAAGGAAAATAGAATTGGATAAAGTTAAGAATCTCTGCAAAGGTAAAATTTGAACCCAGAATCTCTTTTCTTCAGGACATAGTTCTTCCCACAACGGAATAGCTATTGTTTCTGTTACAAAATAACAGATACATTATGACTTAATAAGACATTATCTATGTAACATTTACTTTAAATTGCATTTTTCTTTCCTGTGAAATACATGAATTTTGATTTCAATAATGTTTTTGCAGAAAGAAAGTGATAGGCATGAATGAGAAAAATGAATCTACCTGGAATATTAACTTAAGTGAATTTTTATGGTCCTGCTGTAAACTAGCATATAATGGTAATTTCTTCCTGACTTCAGATTCAAATATTCTGCCTTTCAGCTAGAGGTTCCCAGACATCCTTATATGAACATCTTAGGCGGACAATGTCGTTTATGAAGACAGAAGGTAAGAAACACAGCTATACACTTGAAGACAAATTTCAGCAAACAAATAGAATAGTAGTAAGATTTGCTTTCATTAGCCCTGTGTGGTCAGAAGAAATGTGTGTATCAAGAGGAAAAGTGCATATGACTTCATAACTCTTGAGCTTGTCCAATGCACTTGTTTGAGTGCGTCTGGTCCAACTCAAGTCAGCTGTGTTCCCCCCTTGCCCCCACCCCCAGAAATTAGACTCAGAACACTGCAATGCAGGAGAGGTTCCTGGGTTGTGCTTGCTGAAGGCTCTCTCTCTGCCCACCAGACTTTGCTGCCTCCTCTCATCAGTGTGCTGAGGCCTCCAGGAACCTTCACCCTTACAGCAGGGAACTATTTATTCATTGAAAAGTAGCTTCCCAACCAAGTGAAAGGAAAAACTAAGGCTTTTAGCATAAAGGAAAGAGAATCTTGCCAGATTTTTATGTACTTCAAAGAGAATAGCTTCCTGTCATCTACTTTAGGTGTGTGTGTATGATTATTTGAGAACTCGTGTTCATGGTATGTGACCTTAATGATTAACAAAAATATTTCATTTGAACACAGTTTTCAAACCTATAATATGGAAAACTGAAGTGAGTGAAAATTCAATTATTCAAAAGTACCTTTTATTAAATTTTCATATAGATATTCACAAAAATATTAAGGTGTTAAG
This sequence comes from Onychomys torridus, assembly GCF_903995425.1. Classification (NCBI taxonomy): domain Eukaryota; kingdom Metazoa; phylum Chordata; class Mammalia; order Rodentia; family Cricetidae; genus Onychomys; species Onychomys torridus. The sequence continues at coordinate 34,201,177 of NC_050445.1, read as the reverse complement.
TAGCTTAGAAAAAAATTTCTGCAGTCATAATTTGGGTAAATTTGGATTAAAATAAGAGAATGGTTTTCTCAAACTGCTCTGCTGTGCTTGAGCATTGTGCTTTGGATATGCACATTTAACAGTAAATTTATGTCTCCTTCAGGGAAATAGAAATGTTCCTGGGTGTTTTGTCTGTTCACATCTGTATAAAAAGAAAACTTAATTTTGCAGGATTACAGGAAGAACTTTCACTTAAAAATATAAATTAATCAAACACTTGAATTCTCATTAAACTCTGGGGCAAAACAAAGATGCTCACAAACACCAGTTTTTCCACAGTTGAAAGGAAATATTAAAATGAGAAACATAAGCATTATAATTTAAGAGGAAAATTTATTATTGTCAAATAATGCAAAAATTTATATGGAAAACCAGAGAATGTCTACTGAAAGGCTGCTTCAAATTGTAGGCAATTCAATCAGAAGAATGGCAAAAATTCATGTTAAAAATGAGTGAGTTTAGTATTCAAACAGCAGCATGTCAGAAAGCACAGTGGAGATAGATATATCTCCTTCAAATTGGGCTGAGAACATAAAATACTATCAAGAGGTTTATAGCTTGTATTAATAAATAAATTGTCCTGGTACAAAATAAATGAAATCTGAGTAATTGTATGGTAGTTTGAATGAGAATGGCCCCCATAGGCTTATTTGTTTGAATATTTGGTCCCCAGTTGGTAGAATTGTTTGGGAAGGATTAGGAGGTGTGACCTTGTTGGAGGTGTGTCACTGGGGGTGAGCTGTGAGGTTTCAAAAGCCAATGCCATTTCCAATTAATTCTTTTCTGCTTCCTGCTTTGGGATCAGATTATAAGCTCTCAACTGCTGCTCTAGTACTGTGCCTGCCTGCCTGCTGCCATGCTCCCACCATTATGCTCATGGACTCACTCTTTGAAATTATAAGCCTCCAATAAACTCTTTCTTCCACCAGTTGATTGTGCCTTGTCAGAGCAGCTGAAAAGTAACCAAGACAAAAAGGAAGGACATGCCATGCAGGAGCACACTCAAGGCCTTCTGTATTAAGAAAAATGCTGTCAATGATGACACTGAACAATTTATTAGAGGAAGTGAGATGGGGATTAGAGAAACTTTGACTTTCCTTCCAAGTTCCTTAAAAAAGTAACCTGAACAGAAAAGTTAATTAAATTGTCGTAATAATGAGGTTCAAGTGTTCAAAATTATTTGTCCTAGAACGTGGATAAATATAATGCATGGATGAAACCCTCATTTTTTCAAACCTGGCTTCCTTGCCGATGGTCAGGTGCCTCAGACACACTGTTCCCTCTTTTGCATTATCTGTCAAATGGGTATGTTAACTCATGAAATACAATGAAGCTGTGTAAAAGGAATCTCTGAGGCCAGGTTTAAAAGCCATTTTGAGCACATTATCCCTAATCAGAACTCAGAAAGTCAAATTTAAATGATAGTTAAAATTGTCTTAAAATTTAAAAAGTCATTATGACATACAAAATAAGTTAAAAGCCAAACTAAAAAACATATGTTATTTAGGAACACACAGAACTTCTTTTATGTTCCTGCTAATTGATAACAGATAGAAAAAGTGCTCAAAAGAAATGCAGGTAGAGAACATGGAAGTCTCATAAAACAAAAACCAAAAAACAACAACAAAAATGACATGTGCAGCCATGATCTCTCTCTTTTCATACATATATGAAATCTGGTCATATGAGACCTCTAACTGCTCTTTTATTAAAAATAATCCCAGTGAATACAGATTTTTTTAATTACTGTACAACATGTAAACCAGACCAGTTTTAAAAAATAAATAGACTTTGACATTTTTTATAGTAGTGGCATTGGCATAATTTAGGGATAATTTTCTTTATAAAATTATCAAACTTGAGGCTCATGAGCAGACTTTCAAACAGTCTCAGTATCAGTTATTAATAGGATAATCAGAAGTTTTTATATACATGACACATTAGGATATTTTCAGTGGAATTCTGAAAACAATGAATTGAAGGAAAGCTTTAAAAAATTTAAAATTACAAGTGACTAGTAAAATACTTCTTTAAGATTTCTTCTACTTTTGAAGACAATAAAAAGAAATTACCTGGACAACGACAGTATTCCATGTAATTGAGTGTTTCAAAATATGTTGGTCTGAATTAAAAGACCAGTTTCCTTAAGCAGCCTAATATTCAGAAATTATTGGCAACATACATTTAGATAAAGGATTGAAATGTGTAATATATGACATAAGGCACACTGTATAAATTACATGGTTAGGTTAATACACAGTAACTTCACAAATTAATAGTCTATAAATAATGTGTAAAAGTGGAAATTCATGGGGATAAATAGCTAAAAATACGAAAATGTCTCAAAGAAAATGGTTCAATTTAAATGTTGTCTCTTGGACATGACAGGGCCATTGGCCTTTATCAATCACAGTGGTTGTGGTGATTGTTAAGCATTTGGTTACCTTCATAAAACTTGCATGAGGTGGCCTCATCACTTTACCTTCATGGAGAGAGGGGTACTTGAGAGGTCCACCCCTCTCTGTGGGGACATTGGCAGTTAATGGTTACTGGGAGACAGGGAGTCATTTTCTTCAGTGCTGTAGCTACTGCCTAGCTGCTCATGGTCCACTAAATAGCCCTCCAGCCATGATCATGCAGGCAGCCCCAATCAAACTCAGGGGCACACACAGATTAAAAGAACAATAAAGTGGGAGGGGACTTATAGGAAAGATCAAGTGGATTCAGTGGAAGTGAGAAAGAAGAGCTGGTCATAGGTGTGTATATAATAATGATGATGATGATAAATGCATATATAATTGTCAAGTAATAAATAGTATTAAACAAAACTATGAACTTATCTAAGTTTAGAAAAAATGTGAATAAGTTCATTGTCACAAGAGTATTCTCTCACATAATGCTTGTGGGGGATATACATGAAACAATTTCTTGGAAGGCAATTTTCCAAGGTAACTCAAGAACTTCAAAAGATACTTCTTTTCCTTCCACAGATGAAAGCTCATCCAGGGAAGCAAGTGAAATCCTATAGCACCTTGTGTGCCAACATCATCCTCCAAATGCACACACACAACTCCTGATGAGTGGTGAATGGTAAATAGATGCTTAAATGAACTGGGATGTATAATCACAGAGACATTTAAAATGATGCTTGCAAAGTGCACATGCCATTTGAAGAGAAACAAATGGATCATGTATGTGTACAGTTTGATTTCGACTAAGCAAACACAACACATTTCCAAGGTTGTATAGAAGAAGAATATAGACATATTAATGACAGACCCATTCCTCTTTTTGCTTTCTATAGACACAATTGTAGGATCACCTCGTTATTAAAGTTTAAAATGAATTTACTTCTTGGAAGCAGGTGTTACTGCATACCTAGGTTGATAAGACTTTGGGCAATGTCTTCTCTGCTATTTTTAAATGACGAGGGAAAACTGCTGTTCAACCTTTGCCAATCTGAAGTTTTTAGTTCTTGTATGTTGTAACAATAGCATCTCATGATCAAGAGTGTATGAAAAACAGAGTGAATTATGAGTGTGAAAATACCATGTAAATTAAATACAAATGTCTTATTTTTCATTGAATACTAGGTACCTATCAAGTGTCCTAAAGTTGTTGGGCTCTATGGCCGAATGTTGCTCCCCAAATCAATCACATCCACAATGTCATGGTTACCTTTGAAGGATATTCCTATATAGAAGGAGATTTGGATATGCACCAATGGTACTGATTTGTCCATTAGCATCTAATCAAATTTATATTCCTGTCATCAAAGTATTACATAATGAAAGAGCTGTCAGGTTGTTAATATAAAAAGTATCAACTAATTTACAGAAGTATTCAGTTGAAAGCTAATGGAAGGAAAGCTGCCAATATCGAGAGCCTCGTGAAAATGAATTGGAAGCAGAGGAACTAGATAGAGGTTTTTATTGAAGAAAAAGATCTTTGAAAATTGGTGTAAAGAAAAAGAATGATAGACATGGACTGAAGTGTGATAGACCACACCGAATAGCCTATTTTGATTAGGTAATTATTTTCTTACTCATCTTTAAATGGAAGGATTTTCATTATACAGGTGCAAACTGTTATAAATTAAATGGAATCCATAGCATACAAAAGAAAAGAAGTCTACTCAAATGCAATGTAAGAGATAACAAGTGGCTAAAACACCATGCTACTACCTTTATCTGGACCTCAAGCTAGCCCATAGTGACTAGCTCATGACTTGAAGAACTATGTACAGGTAAATCTTGAGACAAAGCTTTCCCAAGTTATCATTTCTGTCACTACAATAAATCACCTCTCAAAGATGCTAAGTCACCAGTTCTGTTATTGTGATGAACCACTAAAAGATAAACATGACTGAGGAGAAGAGTCAAATAAGGTACTCACATCAGACCAACTGCAAAGTGGATGAAATGAGAAAGGAGGAGAAAGCAGAGTAACCATAGGTATGGTCATGTGTTTGGGGGAGTAGAGTAGACCTTGACAATTCTTTACCCTGAACACCCTAAAACAACTAAATGGACACAACAAGGAATCCTCAATGGAACAACTGTTTTGGTTTCTGGTGTAAAATAATTACCTCTCTGGGGATATCTGTTTTCCCAGTGGCAGAGCCCTTGCCCAGCATATGTGTGAACACTGAAGCAAGACAAAACATACATCTTCTTCAGGATTGTTCTCCAAATGAACATAAGACAGTCTCATCAGCAAGACTATTTCCAGCATATCTCTGGATGTTAAAAAACATCAGCCCAGCTTGTTTATTGACTTAATTGGCCAAGTCACAGTGAGCTCCACTTTTGCTTGTCTCTCTCTTTTGTTCAGATCTGAAATGGGCTATGACTTTAAAGAATGATGTATGTGCTTAGCTACCTTGTTGATATCAAGTTTTCTGGTATTTACTTTCAATCATTAGACTGAGTTGTAAAAAAGCAGAAAAGACTGTCATAGTTGTACCAATTAAATCTAGAGTATTCTTGAGATTTTTTGTTTTCTTGAACATACTTTTAAAATGTATGTCTTTTGTGTATCATGCACATTTGTTTATTATTTAGTTAATGTGTTTTAGAAATTTCTTAAATGAATGTATTAATAATTGTGTGGTTTTTTCCTGTGGTTGCTGCAGCTTCTGCCTTTAGCTCCAGGTCCTAGGGTGACATGCTGTCATTATCCCAGTTCTGGATACCTTTGTACATAACTTGTACAGTTGAGGTTATTTTCTCAGCGTTTATTTCAACAAGCAAATTTCTCCCAATTTATTTTTATTCAGGAATTTCTGCCTATGAATCACTCTAAATCACATTTTAGCCTTACCTAATCCCTCATTAGAGTTAAAGTATTAGGTATGGAGACTTTTAGAGCTTTTACAGTAATAAAATATGTACTACTTACCTCAAAGCTGGCAAATTCTTAATTAAGAACCATAAGAATATTTTTATTAAAATCAGCAGTAAGGTGAATTGCTCACTGACATCAATACTATTTCATGATATTTTGAAGAGAGTAGCTTACACAGTGGACTAGAGGAGAGAGATACCTTTGGGAAATAAAAGTTGGGAAGCAAAAGTATGGCATAATTAAGTACTCTCTAATGAAAAGACCATATGCTTTCAAAATGTGTAGTGACAAGCCACTTAAGGAGGGGATTTAGTAGTGTGAGTAGATGCAGATTAACATTCAGAAATCAATGTAAGGATTCTGCCTTATTGTTACCTGCAACTGAACTTGTAAACAGAAAAGCAAAGGTAGAAAACAAAAATCCAGAACTCAAACCAAAATATCCAACAAGAACAACCAAAACCCATCAACAAATTCCAAACCAAAAAGGAAGCACAACACTGCTGTGTGGTAAGCCTTTTGGTTGTTGTTGTTGTTGTTGAGGGAAATATAAATTATTGCTGTTCTTTTCTAATGACTGGTGTGATAAATCAACTGGGATCATGGCTCTCATGTTAATTTTTGACAGTTCTTCCCATTAGCAAAGCTGACATCCTCATCCCTGAAGTTGGTCTAACTTAGCGATCTGTCTCTGGATCAAAAACATCTTGGGATTCACAATCACTACAGTTACAGATCAGAAATGTCACATTAAGATTCATGTGATGAAGCCTGGTCCTCAATGAAGTAACGTTTGTATTAAGGTGTGGGCTTCTAACAGAATTGGGTAGTGAAGGTTTGTGTCTCATTGATATTAACCCATTGATGGATTTGTAATCTGATGGCCTTCCCAGAAGGTAAAGGCAATGTTAGGAGGCTGGGCCCATTTGGAAGAAGTAGGTTATACCCCCACCCCCAACTCTTGACATGAAATGGAAGAGTTGTGCTCCAGCACATGCCCCCCTCTCCTTTGCTCTACCTGACCGTGACTCAAACAATGGAACCAAGTTACCAAGAATAAAGTCTCAGAAACTGAGCCAAATGAGCCTTTTCTCCTGTAGGTTAAATTTCCTCAGGCATTTTGCCACAGGAGTGAAAAACTGACTAGCACAGGATGAGCATCTTCTATGCTAGTGTATTCAGGACATTTTCACGAGACAAATGAGTTTGGTCTTAGTCCTGTCTTTCTAAGTGTCGTGATTAATACTTACTGTCTAATCAAATTTGCTTGCTCCACATTCAGTGAGAGACCCTACATCACAATATAAGTTGAAAAGTGGTCAAGAAAGACATCTGCCCTCCACTCATACACACACACACACACACACACACACACACACACACACGAACATCTATACATACATGCACAATAAAAGAACAGAGGAGAGTTTGGTGGAGGGATTTCCAGAAGTGCCATCAGGACTGATGGAGCCAAAAGGGTCAAAGCAGAACCTTGGGGTCAGCTAAAGCTGGAGGGCCATCGGGAAGAGAAGGTGGCCAGAAGGTGGTCAAAGGCTACAGCCTTTGTGGAAAGAGTATTCCTGAGAAAACCTGAGACCACAGTGAGAAAATTATACTCAGGGCCAGGTCAGAGCAGAGCTGGCAGCGGGGTAGTATGGTAGAATGAACTAGTGCCTTCAATCAGAAATCAAAAAGCAAGAGAAGGTGAGTCACACAAAGATGAAGACAGGTAAAGAATGGACTGGAAACAGCAACTTGAATAAATAACAAATACAAATGAAAACAATGGAAACAGTTGTAAACAGACACATACCCATAAGCAACATATGCTTTTAAAACAGATGACAGACCACAGAGGCATGGAGTCTGGATTTAGAAAGACTATTTTAACTTGATTCAGATTTACAATCTCTGTCTTTTTTTATTATTAGAACAGAAATGCAGCATCTACTTCACAATGTGATTACAATTAAATAAAAATTATATATGTAACTATTCTAAGCTAGTAGCCATCAAATAATAGATAACTCTTCTTGGGTGATTAGATGTGTTGGGTATAGCTGAGAGGAAGTGATTCTAGGGCAAGTTCCCAGGCTTTATGTTGAGTTAACCAAGCAGAATCAATATCTCTTTTCTTTGTTCTAACAGGTCCATTGGCTTCTCTAAGCCTTCTCCCACCTCACTTATCTCATTCCAAGTCTGTCTGTGTGTTTCTGTGCATGTGTATACATGAGCAAGCTCTTCCCATAGCTTACAAAGAAACATATAGACACAGTTCCCCTGCATAATCATGTGGGGATGTTTCACTGTTGCGGAAAGAAAATGCTGGAGTCAGTGTGGGAAATCTGGTGTAGTTTAGAAAACATTCTCTGTGTATTGTTTTAGACTTGACATGTTTAATTATGTGTAGAAACTCAAACAGCAGTCAACACAGTGCTGTATCTCACAGGAAGCCACAGTGTAAAAATCGAGAAGATTTTTTTTTTTTTTTTTTTTTACTAATAAATTACTCTGGCTTTTTATACCCAGACACTAATGCATGCTGGTACAGATGGAGTGATTGCAATTCAGTCACAGTAAGACAATAGAAGGAATTTAAATGATCTGGAAAAATTAAAATTGATTGAATGAATACAGAGTAGAAGAGCTCTGGATATGTAGTCTGTGATATTATAACACAACCGCATTCCTAAATCAGATGTGTGAAGAGGCAGCAAAGGGCACACAGCTGTGTCTAATTCAGGAGGTGGGGTGTGTGAGGGATCAGAGATAAAGAAAGAGTATGTTAGGGTGTAGAATGAAGGAGAGAACACATGGAGTTTCTAGAAACACAGGAAAGAGGATGAATGAGATGAAGTAGACATGTACAATGGATTTTAAGGAAAACAGTGGTTCCTTGAGGAAGGAACCAGAGAGCAGCCCACATCCAGTTTCTCACATTGTTGATTAAGGCTGATGCTGGCTTTGTCTACCCCTGGAGTTACTATTATTATTATTATTATTATTATTATTATTATTATTATTATTATTTTACCATTTGGATTCTTGATATACTTGGGGATTTATGAAGTCCTTGAAAGAGTAGATCACCTACATGTGTGCTGTATGCACATGTATGGACATGAATGCATGTGTATATATACATACCTGTGTCTCTCTCTCTCTCTCTCTCTCTCTCTCTCTGTGTGTGTGTGTGTGTGTGTGTGTGTGTGTGTGTGTGTGTGTGTGTGTTTCTGATATTTATGGGTGAAGAGCTCTGCTTTGGAGAATCATGTCAACTTGATACAAGCTAGAGTCATCAGAGAAGAAGGAGCTTCATTTGAGAACATGTCTCCTTAAGATTTAACTGTAAGGCATTTCCTTAATTATTGATCACTGAAGGAGGGACCAGGTCATTGTGGATTGTGCCATCCCTTGGCTACTAGTTCTGGTTTCTATAATAACGTAGGCTGAGCAAGCCAAGAGGAGCAAGCCGCTAAGCAGCACCTCTCCATGGCTTCTGCATCAGCTCCTGCCTGCAGGTTCCTGACCTACAATGAGTTCCTGCCCTCATTGCTTTTGATGATAAACTTATACATGGAACTGTGAGTGAAATAAACCCCTTTCTCCCAAATTTCCTTTAGTCATGGTGTTTCATCACAGGGATAATAACCCTAAGACAAGTTGGTACCAAGTTAGTGAGATATTACTGTGACAAAAGTGACCATGTTGTTTTTGAGACAATTGTAGAAGGACTTTGGAACTTTGGGATAGATAAGTCATTGAGTGTTGAGACCTCAGTGAGCTGTTGTTTAGGAGCTTGGAGCTAATGCTGAGAGCAGTGCAGATGATAGAAACCTGGCTTGTGAAGTTTCAGAGGGAAGCAAAGACTCTACCGTGTGTGTGTGTGTGTGTGTGTGTGTGTGTGTGTGTGTGTGTGCACGTGCACACACATGCTACTGGTGAAAGGGCAGCAAGGGACCCCAGAAGTTTTAGGATATCAGTACCATGGGAAGACAAGAGAGAACAGCAGTAACAGTGGAGTGGAGCCAGCCAGAGCCTAGAATATAAGCTGTGTGTACTGCAGAGGGCAGAGCTGGAGAAGTGACCCCAGCCCCTTGGAGGAGCTCAGAAGATCATGAGTGAATCACAAACAATTGGACAGTGAGTTATTTATGTGGTTGGAGTTAGGTTTTTCATTGTTCAGATTGTGACTGTGCCCTGATTCTTCCCTCTTGAAGAAAGTGTTTAACTTAATTTTGATCTTTACAGGGGCTCACAGTTGAGACTTTGAATTTTTATGATACTTTGCATTTTAAAGAGATTGGGTATTTTAAAGAGACTGAACTTTTTTTAAATTTTTTTATTTTTTTGGTTTTTCAAGACTGGGTTTCTCTGTGTAGCTTTGCGCCTTTCCTGGAACTCACATGGTAGCCCAGGCTGGCCTCGAACTCACAGAGATCTGCTTGGCTCTGCCTCCCAAGTGCTGGGATTAAAGGCGTGTGCCACCACTGCCTGTTTGAATTTGTAAGAACTGTGAGACTTTTTAAGTTATTTGTTTCATATTGTGGTATTAACATTAATGTTCCATCTGGGGGATGAATGAGAAAGCAAAGGTTCTAACTGAAAAGTATGTGTTTGTGTGTCAAGTTACAAGGGGTCAGTTGTACTGGCTACTTTTTTGCCAACCTGACACAAACTAGAGTCATCAGAGAGGTGGGAGCCTCAGTTGAAAAAATGCCTCCATAAGATCTAGCTGTAAGCAAGCCTATAGAGAATTTTTAAATTTAGTGATCAATGGGAGAGGGCCCAGCCTATTGTGGTTGTCATCCCTGGGTTGGCGGTCCTGGGTTCTACAAGAAAGCAGTCTGAGAAAGCCATGAGGAGCAAGCCAGTAAGCAGCACCCCTTCATGGCCTCTGCATCAGCTCCTGCCTCCAGGATCCTGCTCTGCATGAGTTCCTGCTCTCACTGCTTTTGCTGATGAACGGTTATGTGGAACTGTGGGAGAAATAAACCCTTTCCTCCACACGTTGTTGTGGACTATGATGTTTCATCGCAGCAAGAGTCACTCTAAGACAAGGTAGATTGGAGTAGAGCTGTTCTTTTGCTTCTATGGGATGAGAGTGAGGAAGACAGTCTCTTCTGCAAAGATTTGGGTGTTCACAAGGCTCCAAGTGAGAACAGGGCCATCTGCAGAGATACCAGAATGACAAATCTGTTGTGTTAGCTATGGAGACTCTTCATTGAGGTAGAGTGACAAAGGCCTGTCTCTGCTAGTTTGGAAAGATGAATAAGACCAGCGTATTTCAAAATTGGAGAATCCTTTGCTTGCTTCTTGTAAGGTCTGGGAAGAAACAGAGGGAAAGAGTCTCCAGTGGCATTGTAATTAGTTGCTTATACTGAGAATGAGTGGCATCAACTGTTACATAGTTCAAACTGTCTTTCATAGGACAATGGTCTGATTTGTAGATATTTACCACCCCTTTTTTAAACCCTGTTATCTTCATTGGTATTTCAGAAATAACCACGTTCTTTTAAGTGAAGGGTAAAAGAAAAGTTAAAGTTTTTAGTCTTGCTTCTTTTTAGCAGTTTTGAGAAAATTGGAGAGAGAAGGTTGAAGCTGCTTTTTAAAATGAGGTCTTTGGATTGTTCATGTATAGATAAAATCCCATTAGTGATAATAATGAGACAGGATGAAGCCTTGTTCAAATGTCCCCATCCTATTGCAGCTATAAAAATCATTCTTTATAGTAAAGCCCGTTACCAGGCAAGCGTGTCACAAGATTAACAGGAAAGATGCAGCGTGCAGAATTATAGAAGCTGCTTTCTTCTCTTTCACAGAGCAAAAACAGAATAATCTCAGACGACGATTTGGGAATTGGGTAGGGGAGAAGGGAGACAGACAATACCCTGGGACTTTGTAGTCATAAGTAGGCCAATAGAATTGCATTTAAATTTGTTTGTGAAGTATAAGTAGAATATTATAAAATATAAGTAAAAAGAAGTAATATTAAAATTACACATTTTTTGTCACTCAAATTTTTATATTTTGGTGAATTATATACATATGTGGTACTTATTTTGTGAATGTTTTTAGAACAAATTATATATATACATGTATACACACATATAGTGTGCGTGTGTGCGTGGTTGTGTGTGTGTGTGTTGTTGTTGTTGTTATTGTTGAGAACTGAATGAACCCAGGGTCCTCAACATTCTTGGCAAGCATTTCATTACCAAGCTACAGCCCTAGCTAAATATTTCTATCTTTTGGGAAAGTTTCAGGAAATACATCATGGATATACAGTGGTGAACCTAGAGAACCACATGGAAAACTTCTAGGCTAATCATAGAAGAATGACACATGGAGGAAAATCTTGGGGGTCTGGAACATAGGTTGGAAGTGATTTTGGACAAACTCAGTAGTAGCATGGTTCATATGCCTTAGAGTGCTCCTGGGTTCATGACAGAAGAAGTAAAACTGCAACAATCAGTTATGAAGTGAAAGTTTCTGACATTTTTGTTCTTATTCTTTAGGTTTGAATTGCTATAGATAGAACTTTTGAATATAGCTTGTGTGGATGTACTTACTCCATGACATTATTTCTGTAGCCACTTTGTTAAGGTGACTAAAAAGAGTATCTAGATGAGGACTAGGGGTCTATGACAGATGAGTAGCTCCCTAACAAAGATGTAGGCTTCCATTCAAATAGAGTAGTCATCACTAGGAATGCTTGCCCTAGATAACAACTGAATTTCCCATTTCCCCTTGCATCTGCTTTGCCATTTGACTGAGTTCTAGTCAATGAAATATGAGTAGAGATGGCAAATATGTGCTACTTCTAAGTCTGTTCTCCTAAATATGCTACTGGACTCTTTTGGCTAAAGTATTCTCTGATCATTCAGTGTGTTAGAGTATGGCTGCCTTAGAATGACGTGAGAAGCCACTTGTTGAAGATGTAAAAACTTCTGCCAATCAGTACCTGAATAACTGAGTATAATGCCCATTAATCTGTCCAGGTGCTAAGAACTATGATGTATGAAAGCAATATTTTTGTTTGTTTGTTTTTCTATTAACTCTTTGGGGGTCCACCACCCAGCTCCTTATTCTTACTTATGAATGTCTGACATTAGCTTGGCTTGTTTCTAGCCAGCTTTTCTAACTTAAATTATTCCATTTCTCTTTAATTTAATCATAAAACTATGTCTTACCTTAGGGATTTTTACCTTTCTTTATTCTATATATCTTTTTTTCCTTCTTACTCCATGGGTGGCTGTGTGGCTGTATGGCTGTGTGGCTGGCCCCTGGTGTCCTTCTCTTCTCCTTTTCTTGCTCCTCCCTCTTCTTGAGCCTAGATTTTTCCTCCTATTTATTCTCTCTGACTCCCAGCCCCACCTCTCTGCTGTCTAGCTATTGGCAGTTCAGCTCTTTATTAGACCAATCAGGTGTTTTACATGGGCAAAGTAACACAGCTTTAAAGAGTTAAACAAATGCAATGTAAAAGAATTCAACACATCTTTGCATCACCAGACAAATACTCCACAACATAAGTGAATATAACACATCTTAAACTAATATGCCACAACAGAAATATACATCAGAACCCCTGTGTCTCTAGGGGATAATTTATTATAGAAGTCTGACTACATTAACTGAAACAGTTACACACTATACTTTCATTTTATGGGAAAAAAACATGGAATTTAATGCATAAAAATTGAAGAATAATTTATTCACTTGTTCAACAGAAATTCACTGAGTGTCTCTTAAATACTAAGCCCTCTTTCAGATACAGTAAATCCAAGTTGTAAAGATAAAACTCTTGACTATCAAAGAACTCATAACATAATCATAGAGTTAGCAGATAATAAATATATCAGAAAATAAGTGCTCTCATCATAAATTGTAAAAAGAATCAAGAAAAAAATACAAAAGGGAAATAATCCAAAAAGATGAGTGGAAGTCCATGTCACAGAAGCCTGGTTTGTTGAGGTGGTATTTAAAATAAGAGATCAATGCTGAACCATGAGCTGCCAAGTAGACATCCTGGCAGAGGTGGTGGTAGTGGTAGACACTCTGAGATAGGGATGCATTGGCAAGTTGGATACATAGGAAGCATGCTTGGTGCTTTGAGAATGTCAGTGTGTGATTGAGGGTGAAGTTAGATGAGGGGCAGGTGCAGATCATGGAGGGTGTTCAGGGCTGTGACGAAGGGTCTCAGAAGCCATAGTCTTTGAAGCAATATTGACCTGATCTGATTTCCTCACTAAGAGAAATTTTGTTTCTGCTGTGGGAAGAGTGGATCCCAACAGGGCAAAAGGCCCAAGGAATATATAATAACCCAGAAGTGATATACTGAGAAGAAGGTGGGTCTATAATGGAAAGAGATTGAGTTTAGCATACAGTATTAAATGTTATTAAACATCATTATTAGTCACTATTGCCACCAGGATCTGGAATCTGCAAATAAAATATGAAACAGATGAATAGGACTTTCATATTTCTATCTCATCTGATTATATTCAGACCTTTATATTAGTGCTTGATTATGCTAAATAGTCAGTATTAACTGGCTTATACCGGAAGATGACCAACCTATGGGAAAATTGCTGTCTGATGCTTTTTTGAATGCAAATGAAGATTTTGAAACAGCTGTCCCATCCATTGGTCTTATATATCTGCATGACTGCTATTACCTAACAACAGAGATGAGAACTTATGAGGACATCTCATGGCCAACGAAACCTAAAACAGTTTCAATGTGACCCTTTACAGGGAAAATTTGCAGACCCTTGCCAAGGGGAATTGCTTTCTATGTTTGCTCATGGGGGACTCTGGGATTGAAATGATAGTTACCTAACGGGTAGCTTATTGGATCACCTGGGATTCCAACTTGATCCCATTTCTCCCTACCTTTTAGTAGTATATTTTTGCTTCAGGGGAGACACTAAACTCAGAATTAATGCATATCATCCATCACACAGATATGCCATAGGTTTGGAAGAAATCGTAGTGGCTATCTGGTCTCATTGGCTTATTTTTTAAAGGAGGAGACTGAATTCCTCAATCCTCATGTCAGTAGCTCTAGGCTACAAAGTCAATCAGTAGCAAAGAAAAGCCTACCATGCCTGATTCTGGCCTGACAGTCCAGAGTGTTGTCCACTGCAGCATACTGGATAGCTTAAAATAGACATAAAGATTTACGTATCAGATACAGGATTGACGGACATTCTCTTTTAAAGCGATAATGTACCTTTGTAACAAGTTGAAAATGTACATGGTCTATTTTTCTCAAACTGGGTTAGTTTTCACTGTATAAAATGATCAAATGCATTCTGCTTTTAAAATATAGAATATCAGAAATAGTAACAAAGGAATCTCTGTGGGCTATCACCCAGAAACAAACCTCAGATATTCCATCTTTTAATCTAAATATCTTAGCATTTGCCTTTGGAAGATGGGATATTTTGAATAATTATTTCATTATTAGCCTAATGATCATTCCTTAATATCACATATCACAAGTCAGTGTTTAACCTCCTTGACTCACGGTTTTTTCCAAGAGAGTGTATAGATTCTATAGTAGTTATGCTGACATTTTATAATTACAGCCTTATTTTGAAAAAAGTCATAATCATCTGATTAATATAAATATTTAAATTCTAGTATCTTGTAGTTTTTAAACATTGTATTTATTACTTAAAATGTGCCCTGTAACTTCTACAGGAATATGCGATGCTCCTTAAATCTTGTCAGATCCTGATCCTCTTATTGAAAACCTTTCAATGGGTACTGATCCCTGGTCTGCACGACTCTGGCATGATTTATCCTTGCACAAGCTCTCTACCATATTACTTCTTATTCTTCACTGGGTTCCAGTCCACTACTCACATCCTTGTTGCTCTAGAGCCCTGTTCACTCTGTTTGGTTAGGGGCTTGACACGGGTCTTCCTTTCTTCTGGAAATTTCATCTCTTGGATGTTCCCATGACTCATTCCTGTTTTGTCAGATATTTCTGTGACTCATCTCTTTCAGGTTTCAGTTAAACATAAACTTATCAAACAGGTTTTAAACCAATGTATTTTAAATGGTGGTCTCTGCCTCAAATGTCCCTCTCCTTTCTCTACACTATTCATCTTAGCCAGAATGAGATAAATTTTACCTATAGGATTAACTGTAGGCTCCATTAAAGATAGGGCTTAAAAATACATACACACACACACACACACACACACACACACACACACACACACACACATATATCAGACATATGGGGAAAATATATACAATTCTGTATTCTCAGTGGCTAGAACAGCACATGCTTTGAAGTAACTATCTAGTAAATATTTGACAATTAATAAATGAGTACATGTACTCAGGTTTTGGTAGAATTTTTAAAACATTAGTAATATTTAACTCTAGGTCACTATGCTTTTGAGTTCTTACTATTTCCTCATTCAAGTGGATTACGAAGGCCAACCTAGAAAAAAGTCCTCAATTTCTTCACTTTTATCCTTTGCCCCTGGAATCAAGAAGAATGTAAGTCCAAATGCATTGTTACTTAGCTCCTTCCCTCCCCTTACTTCCCCCCTCCCTTCTTTTCAAAATAGAAACACAGAGCCCTGCAGGCTAGGTCAGCTGTGTGCTCACAGATTCTGTGTTGATGAGGGCTAGGCCAGGTCAGCTGGAGAGTAACACACTCATAAGTTGCCTATCCCATGAACCTTTGGATGATGACATCATCTCTTAGAGGTTGAGAACAAAGACTACCCTCACCAACAGTCTGTTTTACTTTGGAGGACACTTCAAACTATCTTCTCCCTGCTGGTTTATATTTGTATTTGTATTTGTATTTATATTTATATTTATAGTTTGTTAGATTTCTGGCTCCATCAAATAAATGCCTCCTCTCCCCCACATCTTCTTCTCCCATTGCCTCTCCTGCTTGTGAAGTTTCACTGGGTGTCGTAGGTTTAAGTGGCAAGGTGAGGTGGTGTGAAATCTGCTGTGAGTCAATGAGCTTTGTTTTCTGCTTTGGGATAAGAAATACAGAGGTAATGAATTTGGACTTTTGGGTGCTTCACTCTAATATCTCAACGTTTCTGTTCCTTGTCGATTTTTGTAATGCTATTTGTTGAAATTATATCTCTAAGGAGGTTTCACTTCCTTTTTAGTTTCTGATCCCTTAGCACCTTAACATGATAAACCCTCTCAAACCTGAGCATGTGGCTGATCCTCACAGAGGATAGCTAATTGATTGTTCAGAATACATAGCACTGATTGATTCTCCACAGCCTGGATCCTCCAAAGACCTTCACACACGTGCCATGTGGCACTGAATAAATATTGATTAGACTGATGAGAAGAAATATCTTATAAACATGAAATATTAAAAAGAATAAAACTAGGAACATTTTAGACAGTGAATAGGGTATTCAATTTATGATTAAAATTTAAAAGACACTTTAGGCAGAAAAGATTTGGAGAAAAAGACTCCCAAACTAATTATATTAAAATATTTTGAGCATTCAAATTTACTTACCATTTATCCAGCAAGTACTTATTAGGAGACTATTCTGTCCTATACTTTATTTTTCTTGCCATCTGGAGACACAGACAACTAAACTAACAATCACAGCATGGGGTGGTAAGTACTATAACAGACATAGGATATTGGTGTAGGTAGGAAAGGGAAGCCAAGTCTGTTTAGACCAGCGTAGTCAAGCTGGTGGTTCCTGGCTGACCTTGAGAGTGAAATGGCAGGTTAGGTGGGGGACAGAAGGAAGTGCAAATTGTTCTTCATGCCTCAGGAGACTTTTGAGAATGGGAAGTATTTTGGATAGAATGTAGATTAATAATTAAGCTGTGTTTTGAAATAAATTTGGAGGAGAAGAGGATAAGAAAAGAATTTGGATGTGACTGTAAAGACCTTTTGTTTTCATTGTTCAGCTCTGGACTAGCCACCTTTAAGGACCTCAGTGCTGGGATCTGACTTAAGCAAACAGGGGACTAGATTACAGGATTGAGCATGTGAGTGTAGATGCTGAGAACAACGGCTGAGGAAAAGCGGGAATGACAGGTGGGGAGATGGCTCATTCAGAAGAGTAGTCATGCAGTTTGGATCCCCAGCACCCCCACAAAAGCTGGGCATGACAATAGCACCTCTGACTCCTGCATTGGAAGGCTGAGACAGGAGCATCTCTGGGGGTTCCCTGACCAATCTAGTCAAGTCAGTGAGCTTCAGTTCAGCTAAAGATGCTACCTCAAAAATAGGGTGGAGGCTAGGCTTGGTGGCACACACCTTTAATCCCAGAATTCAGGAAGAAGAGGGAAGGTAGAGCTCTTGAGTTCAAGCTCTGCCTGATCTCCATAGTGAGTTCCAGGGCAGGCAGACATATATGGTGAGGTTAGTAACAAACTAGTTCAACTAGGTGCAGGCAAGTGGTTTTCAGTGCCTCGAGCCAGAATGGTCAACAGTTGTGGGGATCTTTGGGCTGTCCTTATGAGGCAATGATTGAGAAATGATGGATTTGAAACTAAATACAAATTCTGGGGAAGAAGTCTTGGGAAGAGTCTTGACCTGAGGGCAATTTACTTCCCAATGCATCCATCTCTGAGCTGAAGAATGAATTACCAGTGATGCAGTAATAGGCATTAGCTCTTCCTTCAGCCTCACATTATTTAAAAATATAAACATTGTTAACAATTTTTATTTGATTTTATGTTTTCATAAATTGTTTAATAATACATATACTTTTTAAAATAAGAATTAATTTACCTCCAGTATATTAACTTCATATTTTTGCTTACAAATTTGGACTAATGTTCCTGTCAGTACTTATAAATCCTGCCTTTTGGTGTCTCTGACAGATCATTATTCTACTGTTTGCTGAACCCATCTTCTGTTGATGAGTATGATTGGTTTCCATTTTCCTTCATTTCACACAAGGCTGAAATCAACATATTTATATAGTTGTGTCAGTATTAGAGTATGATTAATTGCTTAAAGTGGATTACAGGTCAAAATGTATGCAGATTTATGTTATTGGCGGGTATCTCCAGTTGTCCTTCTCCCAGTGTTCCTCTCCAGGTTTATGTTCCTGTTCACAATGTACTTGAAAAATCATAGCTTGTTATTGCATTAAACTCTATACAGAAGCTGCATGGTGATTCTTTCCAGTGCTGCAGATAAAAATTCCTCGAGGAAGGGGTTCATGCATTTTAACCGCTGACTTGACTTCGCTCCAGTTAAGTTTTATTGAAGAAGCTGAATTCAACGGAACATTCTTTACTGTTTCCTTTTGTTGTTTGCTTTGCTGATTATTATTTTATGATCTATGCAAGAGGATTTATCTGCCTCACAAGTGTAAGGGTTGCTAGAACGTTAGAGATAGAAGGGGGTTAGACAATCTTTGGACCAGCCTTCTCAGAGCTAAACAGAGAGGATCATGGTCAGGAAGGCTGGCTTTTGTGTGTACCTGCAATGCTCCTCACCACACTGGTTTCCACTGTTCTGAGTGTGTCTGCTGGCTGCAGAGACCTGATGCTGTCAGAATCTGTCCCATATTCTCAGAGTTTGTTTCTCTATTTTATGTTGCTTCATCTTTGTATTTCCATGTCCCCCTTGTGTCTCCCAATTCCTATATCCACTATAAACGTATAACAATGTGCCTTAATCTTTCTGAGTTCTCCCAGGGAATTAGAGACTCCAGGCAATATTTATAATGAATTCTAGCACTGTATCTATAATAAAATATAAATATTGCTGCTAAATGCCTTCTGGGGACTGATGAAGGCACATGATATGCTTCTAAGACAGTCTCTTTGTGACAACCTTACATTTATTTGTATTTTGGGGACAGGGTCAGAGGACAGCTTTTGAGAAGTCTTACCAGGTCTGGCAGCAAGCTCCTTTATCTGCTGAGCCACCTTGTTAGTCCTTTAGTCCTAAGATAATTTTTGTTTTCTTTCTTTCTTTCTTTCTTTCTTTCTTTCTTTCTTTCTTTCTTTCTTTCTTTCTTTCTTTCTTTCTATTTCTCTCTCTCCCTTCCTTCCTTCCTTACTTCTTTCTTTTTTATTTATTCTTTGTGTCTTTCACAATGTGCCTCCTGATTCCACTCATCTCCCTCCCTACCCCAAGATAAAACAAAATAAAATTTAAGAGAAAAAGAGACAAAAAGAAAAATGAAGGAAACAAAAAAAGGAAAAAGGGGGAAATCTCGTGGAAGCTGCAGTGTGACACAGTGAGTCATGCAGTCAAACTCTTTATCCATAGATTTTTACATGTAGATGTTTATTGAAAAGAATCACTGTTCTGGTTTGAGGCCCCTGGTCTCTGCTGCACCATCAACTCTGGGCCCTCACAGGGACTCTTTCTGGACATCCCATTGATGCTCTGTGTTATGGAGATGCTGTAGCCCTGGGTCCACAGGACTGATGCCCACCCTGCCCCTTGATCCAGCAGATCACAGATGGGTTGGATGTTGGATGGGCCAACCCATAACTCTGCTTCTGGGCCTGGATACTTGGTAGGGTTGGTTAGTCCTCTAGCTCTGCCCTGTCTTCACCACCAGGGTGAGCTCTCCAGCATTGTCCTGGCTAGTTCACCCCTTGCAGCAACCAGCAAGGGGTGGGGTCAGTTCTTCTGCTTTTACACCCTTAGGGTCATATTCTCCCACACCTACACCTTCAGGGCCAGCTCTACTGTGCTGCCCAGGTGAGGTGTAGGGGCCACTCTCCCAAGTGCTGCAACAGATGAGGGGCAGGGCCAGCTATTCCACCTGACTTAGGCATTGATGGGTAGGGTGGGGAGGGCATCTCTCCCTAGCACATGCTGCAATGAGCCAGATGAGTAGTGGGGACGGCCCTCCCATGCTCACAACATAGGTCTGTCTACCCACACCTCTGCCAAGAGGGTTGGCTCTATTGTACTTCCCAGGAGAGTTGCAATGGCTGCTCTCCTGAGTCTTAGAGCTGGAAGGGGCTGGGACAACTCTCCTGCTCTTATTATCTCAGGACCAGCTCTCCCACCTGCCTCAGGCATTGATGGAGGGCAGTTCTCCACCACCCATGCTGTCACAAGACAGATGAGTAATGGGGCTGGCCCACCCACACCTCCAACAACAGAGCTGGCTCTATTGTGCTTCTAGGGCAAGGTATCAGGCCTGCTCTCCAGAGTGCTGTGGCTGGTGAGGGATTGGGTCAGGTCCCCCACCTGCTGCAGGTGGTGAAGGGTGAAGGGAGGAGGGAATCTTTCCCTCACCCATGCCACCACATAGCGTTGGAGAAGTGCTAGACCTGCTCTCCCATTGTCATGCCCTCAGGGCCTGTTCTCCCATACCCCTGCAAACAGGGTCAGCTCTATTACACAGCCCAGGAGAGGTATATGATCCTCTCTTCTGAGTGCTTCAGCTGGTGAGGGACAGGACCAGTTCTCCCGAGTGTTACAGTCAGTGAGGGGTGGGGCCAACTCTACTACCCTGTCCTCTCTGCCTTTGGTGGCATCAGGAGCCACAGACATCAACAGAGACTGTGGCTGCTTCAGAGCCTGAACCCAGATGTGGGCCCCCACAGAAGCCCAGGCCCAGATGTCACATGACCCTGGGTGGCAATGAAGCCACCCACCTCTACCCAGTTCTCATCTCTTTCGCCTCTTCATTTATGTCTCTGTCCAGAGGAGGACGTGAAGCATTGTCTCTCTCTCTCATTTCACTCCGTACATTGGCTCACCATGGTAGTGCCCGTCTGCCTGGTGAAAGTGATACAAGGTACTGGGCAGGCCAGTGTTTTCTTTCTGGAGCCTGGGGCGAACCACCGCAGGCCTGTTCGTAGGTCTCCTTGTCCTACTTAGAGTGCCATGGCCCTGGGCAGGACCATGCTTTCTCATCACAAAGAGATCATAAAAGTGCCCAGGTGCTGGGCGGGCTCCTGGTTGGTATGGAGGTGAGGCTGGAGACCTTTCGAGAGCCAGGGCTAGAAAGCTTGGGCTGCGATCCAGGAGTTGCACTGGCCCCAGCTGCATGGTGTGGGGGAGGGGTGCTGCTCAATTCTTTTTTTTTTTTTTTTTAAGGATTTTAATTCCTATTTAAAATTTCATGTATTTTTGTTTATATATGTGTGTATTTGTTTCCATAAGTTTACATGCATCACCTGCATGCAGCTGCCCATAGGGGTCAGAAAAGGGCATAGGATTCCCTGGAACTGATGTTACATGCAGTTGTAAACTGCCATGTGGATGTTGGAAGGCACACCTAGGTCCTCTGCAAGAACAGTAAATGCTTCTAACCATTTTCCAGGCCCAAGACATTCTTGAATAAAATAAGGGTTGGAGTTGGGGGAAAGATCCTGAATCTAGTATAATCAAGACACTAGATAGAATGATCAATGTATGTACATTCAGAGGAACATTCATTCTAAGTGGTCAAAGGACAAAGCCATCCAAATGCAGACAGGGTCAAATACACAGTACAGATACTCTAATTATTTCAAAAAGTTATAGTAAAAAGGGGAATGCAGCTAGTCAGGGGGACTAGACTAAATGCCATGTGTTTCGATTATTGCTTGAGAACAAACAGATTATACATGATACAGGGGGCTGTTGTCAGTGACCTTGATTTTACTGAGTCCACATTCTGACTGATTTTCAGGGGGTCCAACCTGAAGCTCAGGCATCTTTAAAGAACCAAGTTGTTTTCCCATTTTCTCCCTATTATAACCACAAGATTCAAGATCTTATCACCTAGGAGAACATGGCCCACTGAATCAACTAAGCAGGGCTCATAAACATGGAAGCAACAATCATGAGCCTGCATGGGTCTGAGATAGGTTCTCTATATGTATGTTATGGTTGTACAGTTGGTATTCTTGTGGGATCCCTAACAGTGATTTTTGGGGTGTCTCTAACTCTTTTGCCTGCTCTTGGGACAGCTTTCCTCCTACTGGGTTGCCTCATCCAGCCTTGATATGAGGCTTTGTGCCTAGTCTTATTGTAACTTGTTATGCCATGTTCACTTGATATCTCTGGGAGGCCTGCTCTTTTCTGAGGTGAAATGGTGGAGCATTGGATCTGGGGGAGAGGGGATAGGGAAGAACTAGAAGGTGTGGAGGGAAGGGAGGTCTCAGTTGGGGAGTTATATGAGAGAATAATACATTAAAAGAAAAAGGGAAGAAAAATCTTACCACCCTGTGTACTGCATACTCAAAGGACAACTGGACTCATAAGGAACTGGAACCCTGGCATTTGAGATGGGGGTGGGAGAGGGTATACTTGATAGTACAGAGAGAGGGAGGCCTTCTTATTGGAGAAGAATTGTTTCCCTGGTGACATCTTCCTTAGGATGATTAATCTTGGGGTCTTCTGAGATATTCAGCACATAAGCCTTAGTTGAATCCTGGACAACTCTAGACATTTCTGAACACTTGGTTACCTGATGAAGGGTCCATTGCCACAGTGTCTTAGGGAATCTGCAATAGATTTCCTGTGACATAGATACTGCCCATTCCTTAACTGTCAGGATTGTCCAGTCTCTGGATTCAAGGAATCATTGATTTGAATGTGATTCACTGTTTACTTACCCACAGCAAAGTGATCTACTTAAAAGCTAACAGAATACTAAATCATTAGGGAATACTTCTCAAATACCAAACATATTCACCTGACATATGGTTTCCTTAGTAACCCATGGAACATCAACCAGGAGAGGCTGCAAGCCTCTGCTTACAGAGATGGAGACAGGTGGTGTGATACTTCAGAGTTTCTTCTCCATGTGGTTGATATAAAATGAGGGGGTTGTTGAAACCACATTTCTTGGATACCTATATTAAGGGAGGTTAAGCAGTAGCGATAAGAGCCTACCTATCACATAGCTACACACTCACTTGTTCAGAAGAATAAATTATATACCTTATACTAATACTCACTAGTGGGGCTACAGCAATGGTTCGGTTAGATGAAGTCCTTCTCATCCAAGTGTGATGACTGCAGTTTGAATTCCCAGGACCTGAATAAATGACAGGGGACTGTTGTGGCCAGCCTACAGGAATCCAAAGAGCAAGCTGGTTAGCAAGACTATCCCAAACAGCAATCCTTGGATTCAAGAGAGACCATTCGTAAATATATAAGGTGGGAAGTGATCAACAAAGAAACCTGATGTCAGCTTCAGGCCTCCATATGACACTCCCCCCCCCGCCCCGCCCCGTACCCATACCATG
Organism: Onychomys torridus; assembly: GCF_903995425.1. Lineage (NCBI taxonomy): Eukaryota > Metazoa > Chordata > Mammalia > Rodentia > Cricetidae > Onychomys > Onychomys torridus. The sequence goes on along the minus strand of NC_050445.1, from coordinate 34,177,600 downwards.
TGAATATGTAAAGACGCACATTAACCATACACATATACATAGACACAACAAATAAAAATAAAATACCATTAGTCAGAAATCTGTGGTACCCTTCTTGTGGATTCCACTACTTTGGATATCTATATACATTTTAATACATGTTAAAGGTTTCTTGGGTGAGCAACCAAAACACTCATCCTAGAAAATAACATTCCATGAGAAAAAGCTATTAGAATAATGATGATTAAACGCGGCAAAAAAATGGACACAGGGTTTCTCAATATTTGAAGGCAGATTTTGATTTTTTATGCTTACATGACATGTTTGAAAGAAATTTCATGTGCACTAAGGTACAGTGGCATTCAGTTCATGTGGTATTTACACACACACACACACACACACACACAAGAGCGTGGGAGAGTTATTGATAGTAGAGGCAAAAATGTGAAGAGTTCTAAAACGTGAAGAACTGAGCCACAGTCATAAACCACTGAGGAGCTAAGGATGCTGAGAAAGTGGCAACTGCGATCATGAAGATCTATCTTCCTTTCTAGCTGCTTATAGTATCTGCATGGAGGACTTTGCATCTTACCCCTTAGCTAATGGGGTATTCAGCTTCACTCTGACCTATGATGATGCTACAGATTTGGGGATTATGTAAGCATGGCTCGGTTAGGTCTGTTTTATGGAAGAAACCTCAAGAGAGTGTTTGTTCAGGAAATTGGCTGGGACTAGCTTGGGGGCCTGTTCTTGCCTGTCAGTCATGCTCTTGTTTTTTCAAGACAATACATCTGTCTTTCTATCCCTAGCCCCTGGCTAACGAATGATCCCCAGATTGAAAATCAAAAATAATGTACAGCCGAGAGCTCAGATATGAAACCTACACAAAGAAGGTTTCCTTCCTGTGAAGACCAGACATGGGGATATTTATGTAACAGTTTGGTGATACTGGTTATTCTGAAAGACTTGAGGCCAACCATAAAAAATTTCAATAGCATTTCCTGTGTCTTCTTAGTGAAAAGGATCCTTCTCTCTCCTTTTTTTTTTAATGAAAGAACAAATGTCGTCTCTAATATTTTGAAAATCCGAATGAAAAGAAGGCTGAGAACTGGAGACTCCTTGGAGCTGGTAGGTATGTGGAATTCTTTTGTAACTTGAAGTCACTGTTCATTCATAACAGGTCTTCCTCATCTAATGTGCTGGCTACAAACTTTGGACACTCAAGTATTAAGTCCATCTTTGTCTCTGTTGTATTGCTTTGAAGAGACACTGTGAACAAAGTGACTCATCAAAGGAAACACTTCATTGGGGGCTTGCTTACAGCTTCAGAGGCTTAATCAATACCATCATGGCAGGAACATGGTGGCATGCTGCCACAGTGTCCTAATAAATGCCTGTGTGTCAGCAAGTGTTGCATGCCTGCCTCCTGTCCTGGTGTTCACTTAGGTGTCTGGCACTTCTGTTCATGGATCCTGAGGTTTTGCCCATCCTGCTGCTTTCCCACTTTTGCTTCGCCAAATAGTGATGTTAAAAGACAGAGAGAAGAAATTTGAACATTTCAGGAGAAGTGTGGCAGATTCAAGAGGAAGTAATTTGCACAGCTGAGAGTCCTAGCAAATGCTGTGGGTCTAAGAGTAAGAAGCTGTTTCTGGAGGCCTCCAAGCAGGGACTGTTGTGGCAATGCCGTTCCTACAGATGCTGCCTGACTCACTGCGCCACTTCACTGCACAGTGGAAACTTTCTTCCAATGTCATTTCGTCCCCTTATAACAGAATGTCTCTCCAGGTAAACTGAATAAGAAATTCTTTCTGATTCTGAACATCAGGTATAAAGGAGATTAGACTCTCATTTCATAGGAAGAATGAATATTAAGTATGTCTCTGAAAAAAAAAAGATGTGTTAAGATAATGAAATCTGTCATCTTGAATTTTGGGGAGAAGCAATATAAAACCAGTACAAAGACATGAGCAAGCAAACCTCCTCAGCTTGCTGAGGTCTGACTGTCTCGCCTCCAAATTCCTATGTTAATATCCTAATGTACTAGACTTTGGAATAGAAAATGAGGACTTGGAAGGTGATTAGGTCATGAAAGCAGAGACTTTGTGAATGGAATTGTATAAGAAATGCCCAGAGATCTTGTTCAGCACGCCAACCAATTACAGTAAGGAGAACATTCTTGTATGAGGGAGCAAGTCCTCACCAGACAAGGGATATGAGGGAACCTTGTTGTTGGGCTTCCTAGCCTCTAGAACGTCAAGAAATAACTTTCTATTGCTAGTTAGTCATCCATGCTGAGGTAGTTCATTATAGAAGTCCTAATTGTTCAGTTACCACCTTTTCAATGGAAAAACCATTTCACTGAGGTTGTTTTTAGCATAGGGGTAAATGCTATCCTGTATGCAAATGGTAGCATACAGCATACATAAACAGGAGACTAGATTGTTTTCATGCAAAAGCTTTAGGTTAGAACAATAATAGGCTGTTGGGTGCTTGGATTGTAAATGAGATTTTTAAGTACACAATGAGAAGAATGTATTTTGAGAATATTGGAAACTAGATTAAGACGTTTACTGTTTAAAAAGCAAGGCAGGGGTTGGCAGTCATTTGGGGCTAGGTAAAAAGTTGGAGGAAAGGGAGTCATCTTCTACAGTGAAGAAGGGAGTGAAAAGCACCTGACCTGTGGGGGGAAAAGCTTTTGCTTTTAATGGCTAAATCCATCTATCTCTCTAAGCCAACACTTGGCCTGTGAACATGGTGAGAAATGGGAAGAACTAGTGAAGATGTCCCTTTGCATAAGGAGAAAAATCACTTAATTAGGACTGAGAGGAGTAGGGAAAGATGACCAGAACACAGAGATTGCTCTGTTAAGTTCTGCCCTGTACTCTGGGCAGACATTCAACCCTCAAGGCTGACTCAGCTTGTTAAGTAATAAGGTGAAAAATGTTATCATCAGGAGAGCTGGGATTCCTGTTGCTCTACCAGAGGGAAGTGTGTTTGGTTAGAGCTTCACCTGAGTTGATTAAGGCTACCCAGAAGTTATGATAGGTACAAACCTTTGGAAGACAGGACAACATGAGAGTGGAGATTTTCCATTCTTCAGAAAGGAAACAGAGCTGAAATGTCAGAGGGGACAGAAAAGGGAGGAAAAATGACATGAGAGGAGGTATTCTTGACCTGCATTTGATGCTGTACAGAAAAAAACATTGCTAGTGGGCTGAGCAGGAAACTCATGGAAGCAAATGTCATTAAGGTATTATTTATGCTTCACAACTTAACCCTGAATGACGACTTTGTATGTAGTAAGTTTTCATCATGCAGATATGTGATTCATTCTTCAAAACTGATAGCAGTTCACAGTGTCCTTGTTTGTAGACATTTACAGCTAGTAGACTCAAGTTTTGTAGAAAAAGTCTCTTTATAGCCACCTTCTTTAGTTAGTTTGGGATTTTGAGTCAAAATTGATATAGGTGCCAAAGCTCATCTTGTTTTGTGTGTTGTGGTATCATTAATTGACTCATAACTCTATCCAAGCATTTTTAGATATGGAACAAGAATTACAAGACAAGATGTATTGCTGGCTGTCTAAGATACCTCCTAAATGGGATATATCCTAATTATTTTTGAGTAGTTTGATACTATCAAATAAAAACACATCTGCCTTAGTCAGGGTTTCTATTGCTCTGATAAAACACCAAACTCAAGAGCAATTTGGGGAAGACAGGAGTTTGCTTCAACTCGGGGAAGTCAGGGCAGAAAATCAAGGCAAGAACTTGGAGGCAAAAAACTGGAGCGGAAGTCATGGGAGAATGGTGTTTACTGGCTTGCTTCTCATGACTTTCTCAGCATGCCTTATTATATAACTAAGGACCACCTGCTGAGAGTGGGGAACTGCCCACTATGGAGCCTTCCTACATCAGTCATCAATCAAAAAATGCCTTATAGACTTGCCTACAGGTCAATCTTATGGAGACATTCTCTTTTCAATCTACCTCTTTCCAAAGACTATAGCTTTTGTCAAGTTGACATAAGACTAGACAGGATAACTTCCCTCCCTCTGGACTAATATCCTTGGCCAGAGAAAATTACTGTTCTCTAAAGTCTGTATGAGTGTCAGCCTGGACATTATAGTATGTAACTCCTGTCCTAACTTCCTTTATCAGCGTGGAAAAAATTGATGGGGTCAAAGTAATTCTGAATAAGGAGAGAGAAAAGCAAACAGGACACCTGATTTTTAATCCTCAATTTGCTAATATTCTCTTTTGTGATGCTGAGAATTCAAACCCCCAACCACTCCACCATCTTTAACATCTTAGCTGTCAGATTTATAGAATAAGAGGGTGAGATTTGACTGTTTCTAAAGACCCACTTTTTCTAAACATCTATAAAAGTTTGATGACATGACTGAGTCACATACTATTTTGAAACCTTATAGCAAAACTACAAGGATAAGCAATTCTTTTCAGGTACCTCAAAACATTTAGGGTATTTATTTTAATGAATCAAAGTACATGTTCATAAACTCTATGTGGGTTTAAACAGTAATGGACTATGAACGCAATCTAATCATCTTTGAAAATGATCAATTCTTGGAGTTCTTCCAAAAATATTACATGAAAACAATTAGTTAATTATTATAATAACTACAATCTTGCCTAAATTTGAAAGATAAATTATAATTTGAAAGGAAAGCAAATATTGAATCATTCAATTCTTTTAACAACACACATAAAATATTCATTACCACCAGCCATGAATTAAAACAAGAAATGTTTTTGTTTATCTGAATAGAAAAAACCCAAATAGAAAAATATTAACAAGTTTTGATGAAAATACAGTGAGATAATGGGTCCATGTGTAGCAAGAGAAGTACAAAGTAGAACAAACAGATGTGGAATAGTTGGCAATCAAAGGGAAAGAAAATAAAACCACAGCTCATACCTTTCCAGCTTCATTATCTTCAATATGATTTAGGTGTGGTTAATATAAATCAGCAAATATGGGGCACTTATCTACCCCAACACACACATATACAAGTATGTATATACATAATACAAAAGGTATTATGATTAAAGCAGTGCAAAGGCTAAATGATATAACCTAATACCAGAATCTGTCTGGCTAAGCATGAGGCACAACATATTTAACTGAATTTTTATGCATTAGCAACAAATGGAAATAACTAATAATTTAAAATAACAATTTTTACAATAGTGTACAGATAAAGGAATAAGCAAAACCAAAAAAAGATTAGTGGAAAAAATGGAATTTTTGAGACACTAAAGAGGCAGTCAATCATGAAGAAATGTGAGATGTTGGAAGACTGAAAATAGGATAGCCAGAAGATATATGTCTCTACATATTAAGCCAAAGTTTAGTTTTTAATCGATCTCACTTTATTTTATTTATTTTCAAAAATTAGCAAGTTGATGCTTCAAATTGGAGGGGGACAAAGGAGAGAAAATGTTAATGAAGATGCTGATACAGGACTTGTACAAGCTGCCAGAATGTGCCCTGCAGTATCTGGGGTACCGATGTTCCTGCTTGCAGGCAAATTGACTCATAAAGTAGGATTAGTGGCTCAGAAACAGAATCCAGGATCATGACATCTCGATGTACAGCAAAAGCAACACTGCAGGGCAGGGAGAAAATAGATGTAAACATTTGTTACCATTTTGGGGAAAATTGAGAGTCTATGTCTACCCCCACACTACACTAAATAGTAATTTTTGTCTAGAAATTTCTGAAAGATATGGCTGAAAGACTTCAGCAAAAATATAGGAAACTACTTTAGAATGTGGGATGCAAAACAACTTTTTTATTTTTTACTTTTAAAAATCATTTTAACTTTTTTTTTCTTTATTATTATGTGTTTTAAATTTTATACATCAGCCACGGGTTCCCCTGTCCTCCCCCCTCCCGCACCCACCCCCACCTTCCCCCCAGCCCCTCCCCTCCATTCCCATGTTCTCCAGGATCAACGCACCCCTGGGGATTCATTTAAACCTGGTGGATTCAGTACAGGCAGGTCCTGTCACCTCCTTCCAGACTGAGCAAAATGTCCCTGTGTAAGCCCAAGGTTTCAAACAGCCAGCTCATGCACTAAGGACAGATCCTGGTCCCACAGACTGGATGCCTCCCAAACAGATCAAGCTATTCAATTGTCTTACTTATCCAGAGGGCCTGATCCAGCTGGGGGCCCAACAGCCTTTGGTTCATAATTCATGTGCTTCCATTTGTTTGGCTATTTGTCCCTGTGCTTTTTGCAATCTTGGATTCAACAATTCACGCTCTTGCAGACCCTCCTCTTTCTCGACAGTTGGACACCTGGAGCTCCACCTGGGGCCTGGCTGAGGATCTCTGCACCCACTTCCATCAGTTATTGGATGAGAGTTCCAAGATGACTGTTAGGGTGTTTAATCATCTGATCACCAGACTAGGTCAGATCAGGCTTTCTCTCGACCATTGCCAGCAGACTACAGGGGATATATCATTGTGGATTTCTGGGGACCTCTCAAGCACTCTGCCTATTCCTGTTCTCATGTGGTCTTCATTTATCATGATCTGTTATTCCTCATTCTCCCTTTCTGTTCTTGATCCAGTTGGGATCTCCTGCTCCCCTAAGCTTTCTTTCCCTCATGTTTGTAATAGCCAGAAGCTGGAAACAACCTAGATGCCCTTCAACTGAAGAATGGATAAAGAAAATATGGTACATATACACAATGGAGTACTACTCAGCAGAGAAAAACAATGACATCATGAGGTTTGCAGGCAAATGGATGATCTAGAAAAAATCATCCTGAGTGAGGTAACCCAGACTCAGAAGGACAAACATGGTATGTACTCACTCATAGGAGGATACTAGATATAAAACAAAGTTGACTAGACTGCTACACAGCTCCAGGGAGGCTACCTAGAAAACAGGACCCTAGGAAAGACCCACGGATCACCCAATGACAGAGAAATGGATGAAATCTACATGAACTACCTGGACGACAGTGGGAGTAATGAAGGGCAAGATTTGAGGCAAAACAACTTCTTAAAAGGCTCAAGAAATGAAATGTATAAGAAGAGATGACTATGATTAAGGGTATTTCATTTGATTACTTTTTATGTGAGTTCATTAAAAGAAGAAATATATTTGAAAGAAGTTTTCAAAACTTCTCAGAGACTGGCTGTGTTTATGGGCATAAACAAGCAACAGTAGCTTCAATGAACTTTGGTGAGGGCGTGGAGCGGTTGAAATTCTCAGTGTTGCAGGGAGCAGAGATTAGAATTGCTATTATGCAGGACGATTCACACATGCCTCAGTAAAGTAAAAGTAAACCTACCTTATGATTTATATCCCATCTCTTGGTAAATAGCATCATCCCAAACAGATGGCGGCATGCCCATGTTTATTGTGGCTACTCCTAAGAGCCCAGGTATAGAATGGACAAGTGTCTATAAATCAGTGAATGGATGCAGAAAATGTGCTGTGTGTAAACACTGGAATACTATTCAGCACACAGAAGAATGAAATTTCATCATTTACAGCAAAGTATGTAGCATATTACACTATGCTAAGTGAAGTAAAATCAGACACATGGAGAAAATAAGTGCCGTACTCTAGTATGCGGAAACTTTCAGAACTGTGAAGTTCCTTGTACCTTTGCTGTTAGAGATGCTACAACATATTACATAAACTATTTCAAAATAAACCCATATTCTACAGAGAACACAATTTTCTCTAAAGATTCAAATTGATGTTTTTAAATTTTGAAGTGAGCTATACATAGTTAATACATAACTTGCACACAATTAAATTCTACTGCTAATATGTATATGTTTATCATGAGAAGTCAGAACAGCTCTATGAAGCCAGTGATCTTTCTGAGGCCTTGCAGGCCAGCAAGCCAGGCAGGATATTCACACTGACTTTTCATATATATTTCCGGCTTCTAATTTTGGCCCAGTTAGTGCCACAATTTCTGGGATTTCAGCTAAGCCATGTGGTTTTCACTGTTGACGTGAGCACTATTTTTGACTTGGCTTGTCAGAGAGCAAGGCCCACCAACAGCTCACATACTAGCAAAGCACAGCTGCTGCCTCTCAGGAAAGGTGCCAAATGTGACATTTCACTACTTTAAATAATCAGATACTTGTGAGTCATTACTGGTGTTTGGGATTCCAGTCTATAGGCAGCCGATTGCTGAGGATCGCTTACATGAACAGGACGCGAGAGGTAAGAGCTGATAGAGATTTTTGTTTATTAGGTAAGGGCCTGAGATAGAGTGGAATGAGTATTCTAATGCAGCTTCTTCCATGTTCTGGACTACCCACAATACTTAAGGACTTTGTAGAATTTAGCAGTTGTTTAAGCAAAGACTAAATGGTCATTTGTTGGGGACTCCACAATGTGAGTTATTCATAGAATGAGCCAGATGATTTTCATTGTGTTTTCAAACTTGGAACCCTCTTTTTAGCAAAATTGTTTTTGTGGGACTAAGAATAACAATGGCAAGGTTATAGGAGAAGAGGCACAGATTTTTCATATTAAAAAGTTCTCTTATGTTAAAAATAGCCATTGCCATTTTAAAAAGAAATAGAAACAAACACACTACTATAACAATATACTATACAAAATACCAACTCAAGTCTGCTGTCTTAAATTCACCAGCTTGATCTTGTAGGTAATGTATTGGTCTAGCATTAAATTATCCTGTAACTATAGTGAGAAGCTTCATCAGCTGATTGCTAAGGGGATAGAGTTTGCCTGATCTTTAATGTAGAGAAGGCTACAACAGCATCACTGAGGGCACTAAATATCTAGCTTGTGTGTCATGTACTTTAGCAAGATGGAAGAAAGCCCACACAGGCTCTGGGTTCTTTTCTTCCCTACCCAGAATCAAGATACTGACCAGCTGTATCTGTTGGCCTAGGAATTCCTGCAGATGTATGTTTCTATGGAATCTCCTGTCTTTACTTCCTCAATGCTGTTTGTTCTTGGAAGTTATTTCTTCATGAAAAAATAGGCATGATCTTGATGATTGTATACAGGAAAGAAAACAATTCCAATACATTTCCTTATTGAGTTACTTATTTTGACTTAGAGTAGGTCACTTTGTCCCTATTGGTGGCTTATGAATAAAAGTTCTATTGAACACATTTTTTTTTCTTTTTTTCTGAAACATCAAATAGCAGACTGCTAAGGAACTTATCATGAGCTTCGGGGTTTTCTACATTTGTGCTATGTGCAAAATGACACATACAAAGACATGAACAGGAGACTTATCTTTAAGACTCAAAGTAAATATTCAAATTATATGCCAGAAACTGCTTGACTTGGAGAGAACAATCTATGTGAATAAGATTTTCTCATGAATCACCTTTATATAAAGTTTCTATTTATTCATTTAGTCAGTTGCACAGAATAATTATGAGAGACAAGCAACATATAAAAGCATTTTTGACCCATTTTTAATTCAATTTTTTAATGTCTGTAAGGTTTAGATATGAAAACTCTGTGCTTACAAGTTAACAAAATGGTATCACATAATAATCAATGTGAGAACTATTACTTGGATTATTGTATGCCAAGGACCATCTAAATAGGATGGAACTCAGTAGTGGTCATGGAAGTACAAAGGTTTTGGTAAAGAAATTCAATTTCTAAGCATTTATTCTAAGAATATTAATTTTTAAAGAGATAGAAACTTGCAAAGGGCAAGAAGCAAAGGAAGAAAGAAAGATAGCATTAAAAATAATGGTTTATAAATATTCCAAATGGGTTGAGAACAACTAATAAATCCACAAATTTAAGAAAAGCAATGAAGTCCAAGTTGAAGAAACAAAAGTCACCTCAAGACACAGTTAAGCAAATAGTTCAAATTAATGAAAAATAGAGAAATCTATGCTGCTCAAGGATAAATAAAAAACAAAAATCTATGGTGCTCATAGGATCCATGCAATCTTCATGACCCGATGTGTCTGTCTGTCCACTGGCTGTTAAGAAAAGGTGTCAGGGGTTGGGGATTTAGCTCAGTGGTAGAGCGCTTGTCTAGCAAGCGCGAGGCCCTAGGTTCGATCCTCAGCTCCACAAAAAAAAAAAGAAAGAAAGAAAAGAAAAAGAAAAGAAAAAAAGGTGTTAATAACCATAAAGTGTGGTTATATTTAGTATGAAAGGGACTACTCCATTGTAGACAAATTTAAAAACCACTGGTCAAGTAAAACATTTATGAGGATAGAATTATACTGCTGGTTCTTTCGGTTTGAGCCAAGGAATGAGGATTAATTATAAAAAAGGAGGAATATTAGATGAAACATAAAATAGATACATGGGACTGGTTGCAGGGTTTTGTAAATTTATTGAAAACCATTGAATTGCGTATTTAAAATTGGTGAATTTATGACACAAAATTATTTCGAGTGAAGTTGCTAAATAGTAAGCAAGTTAAATTAAATGATTACCCCTAAAAGGTAATAGTTACAATAGCATGGAAAAGACCTAATTTACTCTAAAGGAAATACTCTAAGCACTATAGGTGCAAGTGTGTTAAAGGTAAAAGATTGGGAAAGATTTTATATATATAAACAAGTCCAGAACAAGGACTATGGAGTACACGGTGATGATCTCATCATAGTGAAGTCAGTTCATGATGGTATTGTAAACACCTGACTGAGGGGGCTCTACTGAAGGAGCTGTGACACCAGGAGCCAGAAGTACTATCACAGTAAAGGGAAACAGAACAGTGTAGTTACAGTGCACAGATCTCAGCTCTTTTCAGCTCCTGTCTTTTTAGTATTTAATAGCCAGAGCTGGTAGACAGAAACCAACTTGATCAAAATGACATGTGTTGAAAACATTACTTTAACAACAGCTAAACACATATTATTTGAGCTGGATCCCTTACCAAAATGGGGAATGCACTGCGCCAAAAGAATAGGCTCAGTACACAGAAAAATGAAATCAGGGCTGCAGAGATGCTTCCATGGTTAATAGCACTTCCTGCAATTGCAGAGGACCTGGGTTTAGTTTCCAGCACCTAGGTGAGATGGCTTTAAAACTACCCATGATTCCAGCTTTAAGGGATCCAATACTTGTTTCTGGCCTCTTTAGATACCAGAATACCCATCATGCACATGCAGACAAACAGGCACACATGAATACACATTTTAAAAAAGAGAGAACAGACTGAGTTGGTTGGGAAGGAATGTGAGAGTGGATCTGGGACGAATTGGTGGATGGGTTGAATATGATCAAATTACATTAGATGAAATTCTCGGAGCAATTATTTTTAAAAACTTTAAATAAAAATATTTAAAATAATAGAATGTATTTTTGTTTCAGAACACAGAGGAATTCAACTAGATATCCATAAAGAGCAGTAAATAAAATGCTCCTATATAATTATGACTTAACTGTGCCCTTTAAATAATATGGGCCAATCAACATCTTAGAAAGATACCTAAAGGCACTGTGTGTAAGCTGAAATGAAGGTACAACATACCACACATCATGGGTGCAGCTGAAGCAAGATTCATAGAGATGGTCACAAGCACTAAATGTTTGTACAGTCCTGTGACAGATAGTTACCTTCAGGAAAAGACAGATTGTATGTGTCTTAAAGTCATACAGGATGACACTGTGGCATCTCAGCTTGTTAAAGCACATTCTATGATGTTTACTGTAACAAAATTGCCTGGCACACCACTTTCAGACTATATCCCTTTATTGCTGGGAGACAGATGAGAAAAAAAAATCTAAAATTCACCAATTTAGGTTTTATTCTGAATAAGATTAAAAATTAAAGAAGGCATTGAACTGTAAGTAAAAAGCAGATAGAAAGATGACCAACTCAGAAACTCGGGGTTGGATACATAGGAATCACTTCATGTGATTCATCACACTGTCAACTAAAAGGAAGTTCATATGAGCTCAGTGGGTAGAGAGATTTCATGTGAACAAAAGTAACACTTGGCTATGATAAAACTCTCAGAAACAAAAGAGAATTTCCTCAAGCTAATGAAGGGCATCTCTGAAAAATTTTCAACTTGCTTCCTACTTGGTGGTGGATTCTAAATGCTTTACTCTTCACCCTGAAGAAAAGGATGGCTGCCCTTATTGTTTGTATTCAACATGCTTGCACAGATTCTCCAGTTTGATAAGGTAAGAAGAAGCAAAAAGAATCCTGGATTCCAGAGGAAGAAAAATCACCTTTATTTAAAGGACATACAATCAAGTATGCAGAAATCTACAAGAATAGGCTATTGCTTCCAGGTAGTTGGCAACATCACAATACAGAAAGCCATAAACCAATAGCATTCATGCACTTTATACATTTGCGTCCAGTAGCAATTTCAATAACACAGAAGCACAAAGTGCTTAGGAACTATATTAGTCAGGGCTTAATAGGAGAAAAGGACAGGGAGGGTGCATATGTATTACAATGGAGATTCACTAGATTGGCTTATGTTATCTGCGCATGGGAGTCCCACAGCAGCTGAACAAGGAATAGTCTGAGAATCAGGTAGCTGTACAATCCATGAAGCTGGATGTCTCAGCAGTCCCCACCTGGCTGTGAAAGCCAGGAGGATTCCTAGAGAGCTGCTCCTCTTCAGTGCAGGTTGGAAGGCCAAAGAAGCTGGATTCAGATTTCACTGAAGGCTGGCAGCAGCAGCGGCAGCAACAGAGTTGATACACTTGCCAGTAAAGAGTGAAGGTGGTCAGGGGAAATCTGCATTGTTCTCTTTTAGACCTCTTATTTCTGGGTTGCAGATGAAAGGTGTTGTCCATGCTGAGGGAGGTTCTTCCCCCTCAGTTAACCATTCTGAAAAAATTCATCAGGGACTCAACTAGAAGTATATCTCTTAGTTGATCTCACAGCCCATTAAGTTGACAAGCAAGAGTGACCACCACAGAGATAAAATAACAGAACATCTGTAATGACTTTACACCAAAGGTGAACAGTGTGGAAAGAGACAGGGGAGCCAGACTTACATAAATAGAGAGATTGTCCATTCGTGCCTTAGGTAACTCAATACTAATTTTTGTCTTTTAATCCCTGTAATTTTTATATATGCTTTACTTTTAATCCTAGTAAAAATCTCAGCGAGGCACAGAAATGGACATAATAATTGTAAAATGAAATGGAAATGAAAGAACATACAATAACATAACAGTATTAGAAAACAAACAAAGTGGGAGACTCACATTGACTGACTTCAAGACTCAGTATGAAGCTGTAGTGGCTGAGAGGGTGTTGATGAATTAAGCTTTCAACAATCTTATAGAACAAAGTAAAATTAAAAAGCAGACAACTACATTGTAATTCTTTTCAATAGGGCTCATCTAATATTTCAGAAGTAAGTTGACTCAATGTGTTTAAATTAGAATGGACACAATGCTGTGTAACATATGTTTATGGGAAATGATATATTCAGAGGCAAATAACCAAATTGGAATAGAAAAGTTAGGACAGGATATGAAAGGCTTATGAATTAAATACATTGCCAGACTTTTAACAAAGACTCAGTGATGAGTACTATTCTGAGGACAAGATTCAAGTTCAGACCTTATGTTTTTTGTTTAGAAATTAAATTACTTAGGAAATACAGAAAAAATCCTGTAGACACCACAAGGGTAACTTCCAGATCTTCAGCCACACACCTACAAATGCAGTGAATACACAATGTGACTAAAACAGACACATCCCTACAAACATACTGAGGACACAATGTGACTAAAACAGACCCATCCCTACAAACATACTGAAGACACAATGTGACTCAAACAGACACATCCCTACAAACATACTGAGACACAAAGTGACTAAAACCCTCAGAAGTGCTTCAGAAGCAGGGTGAACTGAGCCGACACAGCACCCTTTATTTTGTTTAGAATTTTAATATGTGAATGTTTTATTCTAATATGAAAATGACTTGTTGGCCTTATTATCTGAGTGTCTCTTAAACGTACACAGAGTGTAGCTTGTAAAGGGGCTTAATGAATATTTGATATCCTTACAGACATGTAAAATAACTTTTAAAAGGTTAAACCGGGCAGTAATAAGTCCAAATTAAGATTGTATGAAACAAGGATGAATGGAAATGAGTAGGAGAGGCTGATTCAGAAGGAAGGCCTGCCTTCGCTTCCTGATCCTGGTGATTTTTGTTGTGGTGGTGAAGAGGGTATTGCATATAAACAAATTTGTAAGCCCATTTTTATAAATGCTTCCCCAGGGCCTTCGTATGCCTGTCAGCAAGAGGTGGATCATGCAGAGAAGGGAGCAGAAGAAAGCTAAACAGCAATTCACTTTAATCCTGCACTTTGCATTCAGATGAATATGCAAATAGGTTCAGTGAAGTGAACCTGGCTACACTCTCACTTTGAAACTCAAGTTAAATTGTTTTAAATGGGCAGAATACAGAGTAGCTCATGAGCTCAATTTATCTGTTTTTAGAATCATGCAGTTCTGGTATCATTCTGAAGTGATCTCGATTAATCCATTTGGAAGGGCATGCATGGGGCAAAAGTGTTTGCTCCCTCATGCTGGTTGTCTTTGACTATGTATACATTTTTAACCTGTATTTGTATATTTAACTAAAAGTTATATTTGTAAAAGTTATATAAAATTTTATATAAAATGTAATTTCTAAAAGTTATAAATTTTTAAATAAAATGTAACTTTTATAAATATAATATAGACTTTTAAAATAATATAAATGTAGATCAAAGATGTATTTAATACCATAGCAAATAGATACCTGTGTCTCTACCATTAATTAACCATTTCCCTGTATCATTTCCTGGTTTACTTAAAGGAGAATAATAATATTAAATCTTTAAATATCATGAAAATTAGATATATCTCCATTATTTATCTATTCATATTTTAATTCCTTTGTCTGTTCTTTTTCTATTAAATTTGGTCCATTGATAACACAGTTCCAAAGTACTCCATTCTTTTTCCTAGTAAATCACCCTGACCAAGATTTTTGCTCCATTACTACAAAAGATTGTGCTATCTGTCTGCAATCCAGCTTTAGCTGCCCTTTTCTTTCTCTTGCCTCTTCCTTGCTAGTTCTTTGGCTCAGTACTCAGTGGATAAAAGGAAATATTTGCTGAGGGGCTGTGCCTATTCTTATTGAAATTTGTTATGCCCTGTTTGGTTGATATCCCTGGGAAGCCTGCTCTTTTCTGAAGAGAAGCAGAGGAGGAGTGGATCTGGGGGAGAGGAGGGGTGGGGATTGGAACTGGGGGGAGTGGAAGAAGGGGAAACTGCAGTAGGGATGTATTGTATGAGAGAAAAATAAGTAAATAAACAAATAAATGAACAAATAAGTAACAGGAGATAGGGCCCGATGTTTCCATCTCTACTTTGAATTTGCTGATGCCCGATTCCCATCCAAAGAAACTAACTCTGTTTGACATGGCTGCCTGAGAACTAGAAACTGCAAAAGCTTTCCAGGAGATTTTAATGTATAGTTCAAAGCAAACATCACTGAACTGTGCAGGACAGCATGCAGAGTGCTCCAAAGAGGTTTAATGTAACTTATAGGATCTAAACTGTACTCCCAAGAATGTAGTGTCAATGGCTGAAGGAGACTGAATAGAGAGTGAACACTGAAAGTGTTTCCAAATCTTAAACTATTGAGAGGTTAGATATTTCTGCCTTTGCAACAATACTAGGAATAATAGTTTCCAGGATCTGAAGTTCTGATTATTTTGCCACTCTGGAAAATTTTCAGAAAAAAAGGTATTTATGAAAATGATTTACATTTATTACAGAAATAGAGAATATCTATTAATCCTGGAAGAAACAGGGAACTATGCTCCAAGGTGATGGAATCAGCAGTGCTGTGAGGTGAGCCCTGCACACGTCTCTCTTATTTTAGGGAAACTATATCCCTCTTTCTTCCCATTGCAGATTGTTCTGTCACAAATATGGAAATGAAAAAAAGAACCAGTGCACAATGGGTAAAAATTCTGGGGAAGAAAATACTGTGCGCAAGTGATGAGAACAGGAAATTGAAAACAGACAGGAGCTCAGCAAAGAGGCCTGAAAGCAGCAGCTCCAGTCCCTGGGTTCTCTGGCCAGAAAGGCAGAGGGAGCTCCAATTCTTACCTCCTCCTAAATCAGCATCCCCTCCTGCAGGCCATACTTAACAGAGTTACTAAAATTCTAATCTAGACATTAAGACCTTCTGGTGAACAGCATTAAAATTGGATCTCTATATTTTCACAGTGAAAATGGACAACATCTACTGCCCAGTTTCAGCTCATCTATCTACTAAAGGATTTCAGACTCTCCTCTTCAGAATGGGAGTGTTATAATGCCTTCATCAGGGTGCTATAGAAGCCCCTTAAAGGGAAAGCTAATTTTCTTACCTGGGTGGAGACCTAACATTTCAAGGTACACAAAAACATAAGAGTTAATCCAACTGGGCATGTCAATCATCTGGCTAAGAAACAACATCTCAGGAGGACGAACCACTTCAAACCATGCTAAACAGATCAGAGGAATAATTATCCCTTAACGTACTTTTACTTTCCAAAAATTCTGTCCTTGGTACAGTAGCTTTGAGAGTCACAACCATGGGGATGAGTTAAGCCTGTCCCCTTTTCAAATTACCAAGAAAAGCATGACTTTTCCCTTTTCTTCTGTTGGATAATTGCCTAAGCCTGGACATACTTTACCAGACATTCTGGGCTTTCACTATGGTTACCTTCCCTTTGCCATGCTTAACTAAAAAAGCTATGGCTTTCACTCTGACTGCTCCATGACCATACTATAGGCAGCTGCAGCAATTTGCTTTTTTCCTGCCCCCTTTCCTTTTGAAATGCTAATAGACCTGCCTTTGAATTGCATTCTGAGTTTGTTCTTTTTTATTTATTATTTTTTCTTTTTTATTATTATTATATTTGTGTTTTAATTTTACACATCAGCCATGGGTTCCCCTGCACTCCCCCCTCTCGCCCCCCCCATTTCCCCCAACCCCTCCCCTCCATTCCCATCTCCTCCAGGGCCAAGACTACCTGGGGATTCATTAAACCAGGTGGATTCAGTACAGGCAGTTACAGTCCCCTACTTCCAGGCTGAGCAAAGTGCCCCTGTGTAAGCCCAAGGTTCCAAACCAGCTCATGCACTAAGGACAGGTCTGGGTCCCACTGCCTGGGTGCCTCCCAAACAGTTCAAGCTATTCAATTGTCTCACTTATCCAGAGGGCCTGATCCAGCTGGGGGCTCCTCAGCTTTTGGTTCATAATTCATGTGTTTCAGTTAGTTTGGCTATTTGTCCCTGTGCTTTTCCAATCTTGGTCTCAACAATTCACACTCTTACAGTCCCTCCTCTTTCTCTACAATTGGACTCCTGGAGCTCCACCTGGGGCCTGGCCAAGGATCTCTGCACCCACCTCCATCAGTTATTGGATGAGAGTTCCAGCACGACAGTTAGGGTGTTTGGCCATGTGATCACCAGACTAAGTCAGATCACGCTTTCTCTCGACCATTGCCAGCAGTCTACAGAGGATGTATCATTGTAGATTTCTCTAGAACTCTCTAGCACTTTGTTTCTTCCTGTTCTCATGTGGTCTTCATTTATCATGGTCTGTTATTCCTTGTTCTCCCTTTCTGTTCTTAATCCAGCTGGGATCTCCTGCTGCCCTAAGCTTTCTTTCCCTCAAACCTTGCCCTTCATTACTCCCACTGTCATCCAGGTTGTTCATGTAGATCTCATTCATTTCTCTGTCATTGGGTGATCCATGGGTCTTTCCTAGGGTCCTGTTTTCTAGGTAGCCTCCCTAGAGCTGTGTAGCAGTCTAGTCATCTTTGTTTTACATCTAGTATCCTCCTGTGAGTGAGTACATACCAGGTTTGTCCTTCTGAGTCTGGGTTACCTCACTCAGGATGATTTTTTCTAGATCCATCCATTTGCCTGCAAACCTCATGATGTCATTGTTTTTCTCTGCTGAGTAGTATTCCATTGTGCATATGTACCATATTTTCTTTATCCATTCTTCAGTTGAAGGGCATCTAGATTGTTTCCAGCTTCTGGCTATTACAAACAATGCTGATATGAGCATAGCTGAGCAAATGCCCTTGTGGTATGATTGAGCATTCCTTGGGTATATGCCCAAGAGTGCTATAGCTGGGTCTTGGGGGAGATGGATTCCCAATTTTCTAAGGAAGCACCATATTGATTTCCAAAGTGGCTGTACAAGCTTGCATTCTCACCAGCAGTGGAGGAGAGTTCCCCTTGTTCCACATCCTCTCCAGCATAAGCTGTCTTATGTGTTTTTGATCTTAGCCACTTTGACAGGTGTAAGGTGGTATCTCAGAGTCATTTTGATTTCCATTTCCTGGATAATTAGGGATGTTGAGCAATTCCTTAAATGTCTTTCAGCCATTTGAACTTCCTCTGTAGAGAATTCTCTGTTTAGTTCTATAGCCCATTTCTTAATTGGACTGTTGGGCATTTTGATGTCTAATTTCTTGAGTTCTTTATATATTCTGGATATCAGCCCTCTGTCAGATGTGGGGTTGGTGAAGACCTTTTCCCATTCTGTAGGCTGTCACTTTGTCTTGTTGACCGTGTCCTTTGCTCTATAAAAGTTTCTTGGTTTCAACTGGTCCCATTGATTGATTGTTTCTCTCAGTGTCTGTGCTACTGGTGTTATATTTAGAAAGTGATCTCCGGTGCCAATGCGTTCAAGAGTACTTCCTACTTTCTCTTCTATCAGGTTCAGAGTAACTGGATTTATGTTGAGGTCTTTGATCCACTTGGACTTAAGTTTTGTGCATGGTGACAGATATGGATCTATTTGCAGCCTTCTACACATTGACATCCAGTCATGCCAGCACCATTTGTTGAAGATGCTTTCTTTTTTCCATTGTACATTTTTGGCTTCTTTGTCAAAAATTGTATGTTCATAGGTGTGTGGGTTAATGTCAGACTCTTCAATTCGATTCCATTGGTCCACATGTCAGTTTTTATGCCAGTACCAAGCTGTTTTTATTACAGTAGCTCTATAGTAGAGCTTGAGGTTGGGGAAGGTGATGCCTCCAGAGGTTGTTTTATTGTACAGGATTCTTTTGGCTATCCTGGGTTTTTTGTTTTTCCATATGAAGTTGAGTATTATTCTTTCCAGATCTGTGAAGAATTGTGTTGGTAATTTGATGGGGATTGCATTGAATCTGTAGATTGCTTTTGGTAAGATTGCCGTTTTTACTATGTTAATCTTGCCTATCCATGAGCATGGAAGGTCTTTCCATTTTCTGACATCTTCTTCAATTTCTTTTTTCAGAGACTTAAAGTTCTTGTCATATAGGTCCTTCACATGCTTAGTTAGAGTAACCCCAAGTTATTTTATATCATTTGTGGCTATTGTAAAGGGTGTTGTATCTCTGATTTCCTTCTCAGCCTGTTTGTCTATTGTATATAGGAGGGCTACTGATTTTTTTGAGTTGATATTGTATCCTGCTATGCTGCTGAAGGTTTTTATTAGCTGTATCAGTTCCTTGGTTGAATTTTTGGGGTCACTCATGTATACTATCATATCATCTGCAAATAGGTAAAGCTTGACTTCTTCCTTTCCAATTTGTATCCCCTTAATTTCCTTATGTTGTCTTAGAGCTCTGGCTAGAACTTCAAGTACTATATTGATTAAGTATGGGGAGAGGGGCAGCCTTGCCTTGTTCCTGATTTTAGTGGTATTGCTTTGATTTTCTCTCCATTGAATTTGATGTTGGCTGTTGGCTTGCAGTAGATTGCCTTTATTATGTTTAGGTGTGTTCCCTGTATTCCTGATCGCTCCAAGACCTTTATCATGAAGGGGTGTTGGATTTTGTCAAATGCCTTTTCTGAATCTAGTGAGATGATCATGTGGTTTTTTTCTTTGAGTTTGTTTATATGGTGTATTACATTGATGGAGTATTACATTGATGGACTTTCGTATTTTGAACCACCCTTGCATCCCTGGGATGAAGCCTACTTGATCATGGTGGATAACTGTTTTGATGTGTCCTTGGAGTCTGTTTGCCAGTATTTTATTGAGTATTTTTGCATCAATGTTCATGAGGGAGATCGGTCTGTAGTTCTCTTTGTTGCATCTGTGTTTGGTTTAGGAATCAGGGTAATTGTAGCCTCATAGAAGGAGTTTTGTAATATTCTTTCTGCTTCTATTGTGTGGAACAATTTAAAGAATATTGGTATTAAGTCTTCTTTGAAGATCTGGTAGAATTCTGCAGTGAAACCATCAGGTCCAGGGCTTTTTTTGGTTGGGAGACTTTTAATGACTGATTCTATTTCCTTAGAGGTTATTGGGCTATTTAAATGGTTTATCTGGTCTTGAGTTAACTTAGGTATGTGGTACCTATCCAGAAAATTATCCATTTCTTTTAGATTTTCCAGTTTTGTGGAGTAGAGGTTTTTGAAGTATGACCTGATGATTCTCTGGATTTCCTCATTGTCTGTTGTTATGTCCCCCTTTTTATTTCTGATTTTGTTAATTTGGATGCTCTCTCTCTGTCTTTTGGTTAGTTTGGATAGGGGCTTGTCTATCTTGTTGATCTTCTTGAAGAACAACTCTTTGTTCTATTAATCCTTTGTATTGTTCTCTTTATTTCTATTTTATTGATTTCCCCTCTCAATTTGATAATTTCCTGTGGTCTGTTCCTCCTGGGAGACTTTGCTTCTTCCTGTTCAAGGTCTTTCAGGTGTGCTGTCAAGTCACTGGGGTGAGATTTCTCCAGCTTCTTTATGTGGGCATTTAGTGCTATGAATTTCCCTCTTAGCACTGCTTTCATAGTATCCCATAAGTTTGGGTATGTGGTGTATTCATTTTCATTGATCTCTAGGAAGTCTTTAATTTCTTTCTTTATTTCTTCCTTAACCCATTGGTGATTCAGTTGAGCATTATTCAGTTTCCATGAGATTGTAGGATTTCTGTAGTTTTTTCTGTTGTTGAAATCTAACTTTAAACCACAGTGGTCCGATGGAACACAGGAGGTTATTCCAATTGTTTTGTATCTGTTGAGATTTGCTTTGTGGCCAAGTATGTGGTCGATTTTAGAGAAGGTTTCATGGGGTGCTGAGAAGAAGGTATATTCTTTTTTGTTCAGGTGGAATGTTCTGTATATATCAATTAAATCCATTTGAGCCATAACATCAGTTAAGTCCATTATGTCTCTGTTAAGTTTCAATTTGGCCGATCTGTCCAGAGGTGAAAGTGGGGTGTTGAAGTCTCCCACTATTAATGTGTGGGGTTTTATATGTGATTTAAGCTTTAGTAATGTTTCTTTTACATATGTGGGTGCCCTTGTGTTTGGGGCATAAATGTTCAGAATTGAGACTTCATCTTGTGGATCTTTCCTGCGATGAGTATGTAATGTCCATCATCATCCCTTTTGATTGATTTTAGTTTGAAGTCTATTTTGCTGGATATTAGCATGGCTACACCAGCTTGCTTCTTAAGACCATTTGATTGGAAAATCTTTTCCCAGCCTTTTATTCTTAGGAGATATCTGTCTTTGAATTTGAGGTTTGTTTCTTGTATGCAGCAGAAAGATGGGTCCTGTTTTGTATCCATTCTGTTAGTCTGTGTCTTTTTATAGGTGAATTAAGTTCATTGATATTAAGGGATATTAATGACCAGTGATTGTTCGTTCCTGTTGTTATTTTTATTTTTTGGTGGTCGTGTGTGTGTATTCTTCTTTGGGGTTTTCTGCTGTGGTGTTATCTATTGCCTGTGTTTTCATGGGTGTATCTGCCTTCCTTAGGTTGGAATTTTCCTTCTAGTGCTTTCTGTAGGGCTGGGTTTGTGGATAAGTATTGTTTAAATCTGGTTTTGTCTTGGAAGGTCTTGTTCACTCCATCAATGATGATTGAAAGTTTTGCTGGGTATATTAGTCTAGGCTGGCATCCATGGTCTCTTAGTATCTGCATTATATCTGTCCAGGTTCTTCTGGCTTTCAAAGTCTCCATTTATAAATCAGGTGTTATTTTGATGGGTTTGCCTTTATATGTCACTTGGCCTTTTTCCTTTGCTGCCCTAATTATTCTTTCTTTATTCTGTACGTTTAGTTGTTTAATTATTATGTGGCAAGGGGACTTTTTTGGGGGTCTAGTCTGTTTGGTGTTCTATAGACTTCTTGTATCTTCATAGGCATTTCATTCTTTAAGGTGGGAAAGTTTTGTTCTTGTTGTTAAATATGTTTTGGGTTCCTTTGAGTTGATATTCTTCTCCTTCCTCTATCCCTATTATTTGTAGATTTGGTCTTTTCATGGTGTCCCAAATTTCTTGGACATTTTGGGCCATGACTTTGTTGGTTTTAGTGTTTTCTTTGACTGATGAATCTATTTCTTCTACTGTATCTTCAACACCAGAGATCCTCTCTTCCAATTCTTGCATTCTGTTGGTTATACTTGCCTCTGAAGTTCTAGATTTTCTATTTCCAACATTCCTTCTGCTAGTTTCTTCATTTTTTCTATTTCCCTCTTCAGGTCCTGGATTGTCTCCCTTGCTTTTTCATGATTTTCTTTCAGGGACTTATTGTTTTCTTCTGTTTTAATTGTCCTTTCCTCTAGTTTTTTATAGTGTTCTTCCCATTTTTTGTTCGTCTATTCCTCCACTTTATTTTTTATTTCTTCTATATAAGGCTCTAGCCTCTTCATGATGTTACTTATAAGGTTGTTTTCTTCTTCTTCTTCTTCTTCTTCTTCTTCTTCTTCTTCTTCTTCTTCTTCTTCTTCTTCTTCTTCTTCCATTCCCTGATGTTCAGGTCTAGCTGTTGGAGAATGTCTAGGTTCTAGTGATGCTGTATTGCTCTTTATTTTGTTGTATGTACTTCTGCCTTGACGTCTGCCCATCTCCTTGTGGGGTCATTCTTGGTCTTATCAGTGTACTTGGTCTAGACAGAGCTGACAGATTTAGGGAACCTCTCTCTGGTCCAGATGGAAGCTCTGGTCCAGATGGGAGCTCTGGTCCAGATGAGAGCTCTGGTCCAGATGAGAGCTCTGGTCCAGATGAGAGTGCTGGCCAGATAGGAGCTGGGGGGCTGGACTCTGAGTATCAGGAAGTCCCTGTGGTCTCCTTATCTTGTCCAGATGATAGCTCCTCTGGTCCAGATGGGAATTCTGGGACAGGATAGAAACTCTGGTCCAGATGGGAGTTCCCAGGCAGGATGGAAGGGGGGGGCTGGTCTCTGAGTCTCAGGAAGTGGCCGGGGTTTCGGGCAAATGGGTGTGGGGGCAGGGTATGGAAACTGCATGGTCTGCCTTCAGTCTTGTAAAAGGGGAGCCTTCCTGCAAGGCCCGTTGATGGGCCTGAAACTGGGGCCAAGTTGGGCAAGTCCTTCCGGGGGATGGCTGGTGTCCTGGACCCAGGTGCGGGTCTCTGGGATTACAATTCCAGGCACTCACCTCTGGTCCAGGTAGGAGTTCCTGGGCAGGATGGAAGCTGGGTGCTGGTCTCTGATTCTCAGGAAGTGGCTGGGGTCTCAGGCAGATGGGTGTGGGGGCAGGGTGTGGAGACTGCAGGGTCTGCCTGCAGTCTTGGAAAAGGGGAGCCTTCCAGCAGGGCCCACCAATTGGCTGGAAACTGGGGCGAGTTTGTTCTTAAACTCTTTTATTAAGAAGATTGAGACCCAAGAGAGGACCCAATTTCTGAGTGGCGCCCCAAGTAGGAATCCTCAAAATTTCTGGTAACATAGCATTTTCTTCTTCCTTGGAAAGCACAGGGAAGATATCCATTAGTTAAATTTTCTTCTAAGAGAAGGAACACAGTGGCCATTAGTTTCAAGGACCAAAAAGATTGCAAAGAGGAAATGTTCTTGGACCCCAATGCAAACTCAGTCACAGGACATTAAATCAGTCTCACGTACATGCTTTTTGACACTGACACCATTAAGTCCATTCATATAGATGGGCTACCAAAATCTGAAAATTGATCTTGATATCTTTAGAGAGAAATCATATTTCATAGGCTTTTACTAGGCTGAAATAATTTTTTTCCAATCATCTGTCTGTTCCTTATTTTTATTCGAACCTCGAATTAGATTGCTTATGAACATCCTGTCCCCAGTCTAGCTGCTGTCTTGATTGCTGGCAGTAGGACTCGGAGATCAGAGTCAGCATTTAGAAAGACAAAGTAAGAAAAGGGAAGGGATCTTAGGATCCACATAAGTCCTGTTGATTTATGGGTCCTCATTGTGGGTGGATGAGTAGGTCAGTTGGTTAATATTACACAAAAAAGATCACAGGTTCCATTAGATACCATCAGAACTACATACTTGTTTCAAACGCTGTGTGACAAAACTTTTCCTGGGGAGATGCAACACACATATCTACTCACCCATGTCAGACCAAAGTACAGATAACACAACATGCAATTTGTTGAGCCAATAAGTTTTATCATGTTTACTTACAGGGATATTGGTGAGTGGTTACTTGCAGAAGAAATGACTCAAAGACAGCTGCTTCACCAAAGCCCATCACAGCATGTTTGACAGCTCACAAAGCTAGGAAACTTGCACATCCTACAGGCAGCTCAATAAGGTAGTGAGTGTCCTTTCCAGGTGCCTCAATTGGTCTAAACCTCTTCCAGGCAGCTCAGCTGGTTTCTGCTTCTTCTATGCCACTATTCTGGTCTGAGTCTTTGCAGCTTTTCTCCTCTGATGGTATCTTTTGCCATTTAGCTTCACTTCATCTAGGAGGAATGCTCAGCTTTTACTTCTTACTCTAGCAGGGAAGGGTATAGTGAATTTGCTCAGTTTCAGGGACTTCCTGAAGCTACTTTGAGTTGTTTGACTTTCTGCTTAAGGAGCTCCCTACAAGATGGAATGTTTTAATCTTGGAGGAAACTGTTACACAACATCAAGGATATAGAATTTGCTCTCAAATCTATTCTACTGAAAGGTGAAACAGACTGAGCAGTGTAAGTCCACTCCTCAAATTAAATTCTGTTTTTTGTTTGTTTAAGCATCAGCTCTACTAATATTATCTACTGTAGAGTGATTTTAGTATCTTCTTTACTATACATTAGTTTGTCTTTTGTAGCTCACCAAATTCAAGGCAATGACTATTATAAGAAGTTCAGCTATCAAATGAGAAAGCACAGTAAATCTGAACCTGAATTATTGTAACTCAAATTCATGAGTGTATATGTTTGGTGGGGGCTGATTTGTTGGAAATATTTACTGGGACAGCAGGTTTGGACAGCTCAGTGTGAGCCTTTGTAAAGTGGAATCTATCAGCAGACCCTGATTCCTAGGGTTTTAATTCACAAAAGTGGCTGTCAAGGGAAATGAGAAAGGGTCAAAACTATGCAGGTGTCACCTTATCCTCTAGCTTACTCATTTAGTCATTCAACACACACACACACACACACACACACACACACACACACACACACACACACACCACTTACGTAGTACCAGGCATCAGTTGTATAATGACAACCACACAGAACACTTTCCATGTACAGGGCTTAACATCTGGTAGAGAAGACAAATGTTGAATAAGTGATTTGATAAATAAATTTATGTTTAAAATGGATTCGTTCCTGCGAGGATAAGTTCAGGGTGTTGTGAAGAGAAGAAAATAAGGGGATTTTATGATGCTGGAAGGCATTTCAGGAAGGCTGGGCCAAAGTCTTCTCTAAGCCCAGAGTAGAGAACTCTCAAGTCCCTGAGCTTGCTGGAGTTTTCATGTAGGCAAAAAGCACAGGTGTGAGATACATGGGCTCCTGGAAGGGCTGGGATGACTGTTCCTGCTTTTACATCTTAGTAAATGTCTGTGCTTCCGGTCTGGGCTGCTGAGATGGCCAGGGGTAAAGTTGCTTGTCTAATCTAACAATGTGAGTTCGATATCCAGAACCTATAAGGTGGAAGGAGAGAAGCAACACCCACAATCATCTTTCAGGGTCCATGCATGTGTCTTGGTGTATGTGTGCATGCATGTACATGCATGAGGGCACACAATCACTCTCCCACACACAAATGACAGATAGATAAGCAGATAGGTAGATAGAATGCAGTTTTTAAAAGAATATACTGTGCTTCTGAACTTTGTCACAGCCCTCTAATCAGCCTCTTCTTATTGTCACTGCTCTGTTTCTGGCATTTGCTCATCCTGTCCTCTCACTAACCTTGCATGTGGCATTTCCTCATCAGCACGCTGCATCACCAAAGAGGATGATCTAGTCATTTTCTAAGTTTCAAAGACAAACATGTCTTCTTGGGGAACCCCTGAATACTATTGTAATTTCAAAAATGCTCTCAAAACTGTGCTGAAGAGAGGAGCACACATACTGTGTAGACTAGGCTGATGAATAAACACATCTGAGGGAGCAGGGGGAAAGCCTTAAGAACAGCTGGCTGCTGTATAATATGCGGCTTGGCTTGTGCATGTCTTAGGGTTTTGGAGGAGTGAAAAAATTTTGCTTTAAGTGAGGTAGAACATAATCATCTAAGGCAATAACATAATTTAGAACAATGAAAAGGAAATAAAATGGATAGTACCTCATCCATATGTGGCCACTCATAAATTGCAGAGTAATTTTTTTTTTTTTGTACCAAGGAGAAGTAATATCTAGAAAAAATTTTTAGTAAGGAATGCCATCCTAATTTGGGCTAATGTCAAAACGGCATTCTCATCCCTACTTTTATCGCTAACTTGTGTTTAGAGTGAGTTATTTTTATAAATGGCTTTATTTTCTTACTAAATTGTTTGACGTTATTGGTTGGTTTCTGTGTGCGTTTGAGCCTTGGGACTCTGAAGACCCATTTTACCTCTTCAGTTACTTATCAGTTCATCATTAAATTTCACCTGAGACTGTTTACTGAGAAGCACCGAGAGCACACTGGACACATGTGAAAGGTGATTGACAAAGGGAAGAAATGTAGCAGAAACATTTCTTCGTATCCATTCACTTACGTGTTTTCTTACTAATGTTGCTGTGGGTGTTCAACAGGTTATCATTATTTCCTGTAATCAAAATGGATAGGTTCAAGATGCCTTGCCGTCTACAAAGCTTGTGTGATGTAAACTGCATTTAATTAACACAACCATTTAGCATAACACATAACAGACAGGAACCAGGACTCATCCCTAAACTCACCAGGTCTCACAATGCCTCTCATGTACTCTTCAGCATTGGGATTCTATCCTCAAGTCTGTGTTTTGGTGCTGTATCTCAGGCATTAGACCAGTACACAAATAAAGCAATGTTGCATGGGAGCGTCTCACCTAGAAAGAGAAATTTGCAGCCAGAGAGTTTGTCCACTAGAGGGCAGAGCTATGAGTGGCAAGCTGTAATCCAGCATAAGATCCTTGAAATGGGGGTTTGTGCCTTGTCTTATTGTATCTTGTTATTATAGCTATGTTATCCCAGAGGATATTCCTGGGAGGTCTGCTCTTTTTTGAAGTGAAACAGAGAAAAAGTGGATCTGGGGGAGGAGGTAGGTGGGTGGTGGTTGGGTAGGTAGGTGCTGAGGGAGAGCAAACTGTAGTCAGGATATGTTGAGAACAAAAATAAAAAAAAAAGTAATGAATAAAACAAAACCAAAACAGACAAACAAAAGATTCTGTTTGCTGTCTTTCAGCTCCAAAGCTGTGGGCATAGAGTGAAATTAAAGATAATGTTTAGTCCCATGCTTAGAATAAAAGTTTTACTTTTTCTTTCTTGGCAATGTCTTTCTTCCTTGAGAAGTGTCTTGTAAATCTTGACAGCCTTAGAACATGCTGTTTCACTAGTGAAGTCTTTCTTGTTCTAATATTGGTTGGATCAGCAAGGAGAGTGGCAATGTTAGCTATATTTCCCAACCTCATTATGTTTGTTGACCTAACATACTAAAGGTCTATGAACCTACCTTGCTAGACTTGATGAAAATTAAAGCATGAAATAACAGTTCAGGGAAACTCTCTAGGCCACAGAACATCAAACTTGGAAATGATTTTAGAGTGCACATTCTTCATTTTAGATAATAAAACCAAGCCTGAGACCATGGACTGACTTTCCATTAAGTACCCAGCTACTCTAAGCCAAAACCAGACCTAGAACCAGATTTCCTGTGTGCATGGTCCCACCCTGTCCATCAACCTTGAAAAGTGTTCCGGTGACCCTGGCCCATAGTCCTATAGTGTCCTGATCAGAGGTTCCTGATGAAGTGCATACAGATATAATTGAATCTGCATTAATAAATATTATGACTGCATCAAATCAGTTCATATTCTGTTAGATGAAGACCAGTAGAGCTTTTGCTTGACAATGCTCATTAAAACTCTTTTTAAGAACACTTTAGAGATGCATGCTTCCTCATCATTAGGATTTAGAAGTGGAAAGTTAATAGTCTGGAGTTTTTCTAATCATACTGGTTGACTAATGTTGATTAAGCAGCCCCATATTGATCTAGTTGAGGAAGAAAGGGTCACTTAGGGACCAGAGTTGGGTGTAACAGCAATAGTTGTCTGACCCTTCTTATCTGTTGATAATGAAGCACTTATGGGCTATGTCATTCCACAGAAGCTCTTAAATTAGATGTTAGGATAGGAATTACAGTACACAATACAAGCCTCATTCAACTTGAAGTGAAATAGCGTAAGTAATGGCTCCATGGTCCAAATGACCTCTTAAGTCTGAGAGCAGGTCGATGTGGTCCCATTGTGGGATGGTTATCACTCTGAACTCTTGGGGCAGCTAAGTTCTTCAAGCCTCACTTTAAGCCCTCCACTGACGAAGGCTAGACAGTTCCTTAGTTAATTCCTCTAAACTCCCTCTCTATCCCTGTCACTCCCTTTTCACATAGATTGCCCTGTACCTTCTGGGCATCCTTGGTATTGTAGTTTGAAGCCAATTTGAGCATGCCCCTCCCTGGATTGAAATTCCTCATCAGCTCATTACTCTCCACACAGACATCTGTTTGTGTTGCAGAGGGCAGAGTTCCATATAAGGAGGCAGTATGCCTTTCTCCTCTTCCCCTCCTCATTTACTTCCCCACAAGGGAGACTCCCTCTCTGACTTGTCTTCTCTTGCTAAAATTAATTTTTTCTTTGGTGGGAGAGACTGGAATTTTTTTTTTTTTGAATGGGCTACATTGCAGCAAAAAAAAAAAAAAAAAAAAAAAAAAAAAAGGTGGTAGGTATTTTAAGTTGCATGCAGCAAATTTAAATATTCTAAAATATTCTATCTCCAGGAAAGACATAATATACATACATACACACATATAAATACTACATACATGTGTATATGTATATGTATGTATGTATGTATGTATGTATGTATGTATGTATGTATGTACATATATGGGCTGAACAGTCAGTAGGCTCCTGATGTGGCTTGGCCCACATTCTGTGCTCCCTGGGTAACAATGTAAGTATTTTGCAACCTCTTTTCACACCTTGGCCTCCCATGACATTTGCCTCCAAACAGTTATATTCCACCTGCTTTTTAAAGGGTGGTAATTTTATACATGGCAGCTACTAACAAATGTGAGGGAGAAGTGATAGAGGGTCCTATTTAAATGACAAATGTAAGACTGTTAGCACAAATGTGCTCTTTGTCAACAATTGAGCACTCTCAGCTGAAACTTTAAAGTAGCAGACATCCAGTAGCAAAGATTGCCTTTAAAGCATTGGAAACTCAGGTTTCATTCCACATCAGATATCTCATGAATGACCCTTGCAGGGCCCCCCAGTTATATTTTTACCCCATATCAAATCTCTGCCTATACTAGCACGAGTTAAGGATGGTGAGGGGAATTTTTCTGATTTTCCCACAGAGGACAGAAATCTTAAGCAAATCTGGTAAAGTATCCAATGTGGTGCTCATTCAGCATGCATTCATTCTACAGCTCTAGAGTTTGGATGCCTTATTAGGACTTATGAACAGAGGTGCACAGATGGTGGAGTCATGCCCACTGTCTGATTGCATGACCATTTCAGGAAAACTGACTTGTGAATGGATGTGTGCATGGCATCTGTGTGTTGCTATAGGAACACATATATGGAAATGCCTTGGCAAAGGAGAGCAGGAGAAAACCAGATGTATCAGATGATAATGGAACTTCCTGGTGAAAATACTACTGGTCCTGACAGGGACTTCCCTCATGGAGAAAAGCCTAGAATATGCAGTAGTTTAGAGTTACTGAAGCACAGAGTTCCAGGAACCATGCTTTATATAAGGGGGTGTTTTGGGCCAAGAACTACTGATTGACATGACAAATGGTTTAATTGATCAAGTACACAAAGTTGAGCTCTTCTGTGACCATCTGCACATGCTCTTTTGATTGTCATTTGTGAGCTTCTTTTCATTAAAATATTAATATCATTTTACTTTCATTCTAGAGAAGTTTGAACTGTCAGGGGGTACTTCACTGTCAGGCCAGATAACATATCATGGTAAATGTATCCATGATATGGTTAGAAATGGCAGAAATGAGCCAGGCAGTGGTGGCACACGCCTTTAATCCCAGCACTAGGGAGGCAGAGCCAGGCAGATCTCTGTGAGTTCAAGGTCAGCCTGGTCTACAGCGTGAGATCCAGGACAGGCACCAAAACTATACAGAGAAACTCTGTCTTGAAAAAACAAACAACAACAAGAAAGGAAGGAAGGAAGGAAAGAAGGAAGGAAGGAAAGAAGACAAAGAAATGGCAGAAATCCCTTGATAATCTTGATGGGATGCTGGATATTTGCTTGTGTGGCATCAGAAACAAATGACAAAAGAAGTGTGAAGGAAAAGAAAGCCCACTGAAACTTAAACATCTCACTGGTGTGTGTCCACCTTTACTTGCGATGATATGCCAACCCCAAATTCTCCCTTGTTTCTTTGCGTTTTGCTATTTGCTTGCCAAGGAAAATTTACCATAACTTGAAGAGTTACTATCTAGTCATCACAATGCTTGGCCTTTGATCTAACCATGTTGTTCAAATAGACAATAACTGTGGCTGTGAGAACTGATGCTACTGATTGTCTAGCTTTGGTGTGAAAACATTCTGGGAACCCCAGAAGCTACATATATGCATGCTGGAAATGTTGCCTAGGACTACTTATATTTTGACAGATGATTGATTATATTTTGCAAAAATTGGAGAAGCAATGCCTGCCCACAGCAGATATGTTGGACTCTGTGTATGTGAAACACTAAACCAACTGTTCTGTCATTGACTTTTATTTCAGATATCATAATAGACAATGACCAAATAACAAAGCAGGTCGCTTCCCAGTTGACTGAATCTATTTTTGCACTGACAAAAATAATTCTCTTAGCTATGTCATGATTTGGCTATTTCAGTAACCTCCAAGAACACATCAAATTTGTATTTCAATCCAATTGATGTTGCAAGAACCAGTGATTATTTCAGTGAAAAAATGAATTGAGTGTGACTCAGGATTGTCACTCTCTACTTACTGCTCTAGCATAATAAGACTGCCTTTTTATGGACTCCCATAGAATCAAAATGTAAATAAGTATAATTAAGATAACCTGTAAGCAACTTAAATAATGAATTCACTGCAAGTTTAATTACCTTGAATTACAATGACACTTGGCCCTTGGCTTGTACCTTGCATCTCTAAGGATTCTGGGAATGTCAGATAACAGTGAGATAGATGTTCTTTCTGAGTGATGGAATCTAGTGACTGCCAAGGAAGTACAGAATGAGGTGTCTTTGTAGGGTCATCTCACTCACGCCCCTGACTCAGGCCTTTTAAGAATTTTAGAGACCTCCTGCCAAACTTCTCCCTGTGAGCAATTTGGTGGCTGAGCAATGACATTTCTATTCAAACAAACTGTCAACAGAGCTAAAATAATTGAGTGGCCTTTGCTCTTTGGAATATGTAATGAAAAACAAGTAATCTAGAGATTTTTTTCTCCCTGCCTTTTAGACTTATAATTGTGCTGTCCTAAGAAAGACATGGATTTGAAGGAGAGAAAGTTATCTTGGATGAGGGAGTCCATTAGCATCTGTACTGAATTAATTGAACAGTATGTTCACATGTGCATAGATACTGCATTCTTATGAGAGGGTGCAAAAAAAGGAAAGCATAGAAAATAAACAAAACTCAAAAACCCTCAATACCCCTAAGTGTAGGTAAGCTTCCTACCTGATTCTATGTTAACTAACATCCTATGTTGTAATCTAACTATTCATAAATTACTTTCTCTAGTTATAACCTGGCTTTTTTCTTAAATGTTGGCAGATAAAGTAGAGAAGACAGTAGTATTAGTGAAGAAGATGGTGTTGGGCCATTTTGCTAATTCATTTTGCTGTCCAAGTGCAAAGTAACTGTCTAGATAGTATTCTCTAGAGGGTTGTGTTTCTCTGTACAAATGATCACTGCCCCTGGAAACTAAGTTTGAATCAAAGATGGGTCTAGGAAGAACAAGCATGCCTTAGTTGGAGGTTGCTGTCACAAGACTAAGCCATGATTTTCTTGCATGTACAGGGTCATTAGCCACACCTTTCCACATATTGGGATGCTGACTTGCATACATCTCCTCTCAGAGTAGCATCCTTTTTTCTCATATAGCTACCCTGAATTTGGGGTGGTTTCATGTCAACTGAGGTTGAATCTTAACATACACTTGTGGCAATAATGAAACTGATATGACTTTTAAATCAAAC
Source organism: Onychomys torridus (assembly GCF_903995425.1). Lineage (NCBI taxonomy): Eukaryota > Metazoa > Chordata > Mammalia > Rodentia > Cricetidae > Onychomys > Onychomys torridus. Next base: position 34,145,023 of record NC_050445.1, on the reverse strand, counting down.
ACATTCTACTGGCCATAGATCATGACTATCCTGGATAAAGTTGGTATTCTACTATTATATATATTATAGTGCAAGGATTGTTCTTGCAATTTTTCAATCTGAAAGAGTGTGGAGTGAATTTTTTTGCATAGAGTTACATTGTATAATAAGGATCAGAAGTTCTAGTGAGCTTTGCTGGGCTCTATTATCACTGGTACAGTCATTTACCTTATGGTTAATAGGTTCTGTGGTTCCCAAGTATTCTGAATGTAGCTGACCTTATTGATTCAAACTCATGAGCATAGTCTAAATTTGTGTGAATGCTTCTCCATAAATCAGAATGTCCTTGTCTTAGGGTCTTTGGGTTGTTATTACAAAGTATCATAGTCTGGACGCATTATATGAGAAAGAGATTTATTAACTTAAAGTCTGGATATCTAAGAGGATGGGACCAGAATTATTGTCTGGGGCATCTCATGGTAGAAAGCTCCCTGTGGCATGAATATCTATAGTACAGAGAGGTTATTTGGAGAGAGAGAAAATAAGAGACAAGGGAAGAAACAGGCTCCTTATGACAATTCACTCACATGAGAACTGACACACTTCTACAGAACCTAAGCAGAACTATAAGAGACTAGTGTGAATCATTTCATAAGGTCGGTAAAGACCTAATCTTCCACTAGGCTCTACCTTTTGCAAGTCTCATCATTACAGTTGTATCTCAGAGTCCAGTAGAAACCTATTGCGATTTCCAGATTCTTGCTTCCCAGAGGAAGATATGGGCCAAGAATCGATGGACAATGGTAGAGTCAGAGATAGTTTCTTAAGAAGGAAAGAAAGGTCTTCCAGGAGAGGAAGTGACTCAAAGCTGGGAGCAAGGTCCAAAGCTCAGTGCCACTGGTGCCCAGGTTACTGGGACCTTTATAGATTATTTGTACAGTGTGACTTTTGGGGTACTTTCTCCACTTCATAATGTCTTTCATGGGTACAATTTCTAGTTTTCCTGTTTGCCAAATAATTTCCTTCATATACTCATTTGACCTCATTCTCCATCCTGCTTTCCTACCAAACCACCACTTTTGAGTAGTGTTACACCAAGGTCCAAGTTTGCAGCACATGGGCATTTAGACAAATAACATCAAAATCAGAGCATCCATCTCCAGCAGATCATAAGTGCACATGGAGATCTCATCAACTCTTCCTCTCCCTAGACACAAAATCTCCTGATGTACACAGTCTTTACAGGTTAATTTTCCTAGTGTCCTATTTTATAAGCCCTTGCCCCCTTTTTTTTTCTCTAACGATAGGCAGAAGAAGTGTTTATCCATTTCTACCCCCTGCAAGTATTTTGCCATGTAGACTCCATAGAGTAGCAGTTCCTAGATTATTTTTGCTTATAATTACATTTCTGATTTGCCTGTTGAGTCTTAGTAGTCATGTGGGAACTTCCATTATAGATCAGCATTTCCCAAAGGGAAATATTGTGAATCACTTTTAGAACTTTTGAAAATGCTGATTCTGATTCAATTTGTCAGGATTAGAGTTTTAGACTTTATATTTTCATCAGGTTAACACCTACATTAGCATCCGAGCTAACTCTAACCCCATTGCTGATGGACCATGCTGTGAGTGCAAGGCTGAGGATAGCAATTTATCTAGCCAGGACAGAACCCAGCCTCACTAGCTTTCAGGATAATATTTATGCCCTGACCTTTCTATCTCTCTGTATTCAATAATTTGCATTTTAAAGACAGTCATTCATTATTGCTCTTGTCCCTGTAACCTGAAGGCTGCCCCTATGATACAAACCTTATCATCATCATCAATGTCTTTAATCATGGGGAAAAAGAAGTAGGGACCTTAACAGGTTGTCCTGTCATGAGTCTTTATCTTCATTTTATTTCTCCTTTTCTCCCCTTGTTTTCTCATCTAGCCCATGCATTTCCATTGTGCTTTTTATAGGTAATAAATTGTTGTTCAAGATCTGATATAGTAACTGGCCTGTGGTAGATTCTCAATAACTACTTCCAAAGATTGAAACATCCTCCCTGCGAGCATCTTCCTCCTGCTTCCCCTGAACACTGCATGTTTACAAACCTTCCTTCCTTATTTGCCCTGACTTGCTGGTGGCTTCCTTCCTTTCATACCCTGAACGACAGGGCCAGGAGTGGCCTGGTTATACTACAGCTTGCTCCTTCTGCTCTCTGACTGTCACTTTTCCCCAAAATAAACCATTGTCATTTGAAATTTATGAGACTTCTTTACACCTATTGTCCACCACTTTCTGGATTCTTTATTGAAATTATAATAGGACGTATTATGGTTTCTGAGTCAGTCTTCAGGCATTGCCAAGTATGAGGGTGACACATTCCATGATCCAGCTTCAAAAATAGTAGACTTCTTAATGCTAACAACCTTGACTACATTTTTCCTCAGCCATCTGCTTAAATGGTTACTGATTCCCTTTAGGGAACATAATTAGTGTCTGCTGCATCAAATTGTTTAGCTAATCTCAGTATAAAGTCAGAATTCATAAAGTTATAGCCTATCTTTATAGACTAGAAAGTGAAAACATTCATATAATCCTACCCAGACATATTTAACAACTAAACATGGCCTTTCAGACCTTTTCATAAGTAGAATTCAACTTAAATTGAAACATGCTAAATCTGTAATCTAGCATAGAATTTTGTATATACATTCCAATCTCATTTTATTTAATATAGCAATATATTGACACATATTAACATACAACAGGTTCATCTCTTAAACAGTTACCTAATATTCTACTTTATATGTGAACTATGGTTTATTTGATTTATTCCTTACTCTGGTAGTACCTCAAACACTTTGTGTTGATTCTCTTCTACTTTCCCCTTATTTACTACAAAATATCTTCCTACAGGTTAAAGATTGGATCAAAATATGTATTTATATATTAGATTATAATTTTTGAAAGTTGGAACACTTAATTCTCTCATAATATGGCTATTTTGCTACCCACCCCATTACCAATAAACAGCATTTATCATCTCAAGTCTAGCAATATGTTCAATAGATCAGAATTCAGTCTTATTTGCATTCATTTAAATGCTGATGAAATTTTAAATCTTTTTTCACACATAGAGATATTTGAACAAGATGTCAATGTTTACCTGAACAATAATGGGAAGATGTTTAGATTTTGGTTCTCTTGCTTTGGACTTTAGGAATTTAATTTCTTTGTCAGGTAATTCCAGATGCTAGAATTTTTAGTGCATAAGAAATAATCTGTCATAAACTGTTGCTTTTATGACATATCTGATTCATAAGGACATTTTGGAACCAAATTTCTTCATATACATAAAAGTATCTCTATATTGCTCCAAATATACATGTCTAATAAGCGTCTTTTCACTCTCTGGTTCTCTCCAATGCTGCACTGAGAATTATACTTTAATTAGACTGAGTCAACATTTAATTTTCACTTGTTTTTAACTACTGTGTTCAATGAAGCAGAGAATCCATTCCTCTCACAAAACACAGGGAAACACAAATACAGCAAATATATGCTCCTTGGATGTGCATGTGTACTCTCTTGGGATATATCAGCCTGAAGCCTAAAGCACATGGCCTGGACTAGCTAGGTGCAGAGAATCACGTGGACAGCCTGCTTTTCTCCATGAGATCCTTTTTCCTTTCCTTTCCTTCCCTAATTGTTGCCCCTATTGTTGACCATTCATGCTTCTCTTTCTTATTAAACTGCCACTTCATGTCTTCTGGCTCATAGAGATCATGTGAGGATTTGGGCTTGACAATAGCCCTCTATTTTGAGTCTTTGCTTTTCCCCTCAGTACTCTTCACTTTACCTCCTTTTAATTCTTCACAGATGTGATTTACCCTCTGAATCTCAGAAGCAAACTGCGAGGAGGCTGCCTTCCCTTAAATTACCTCCTTTGTTAAGGATGTGAATGAAGAAGCCAGACTTTCTGCTGTGAGAAGCATTTGAAAGGGTTGCCCTCAAACTGGCTCATTATAGTCAAGTATTAAAGCTCCCATTCTAATTTCAAGGCCCTTCTTATTTTTCTGGGCTGATTCATGTGCTTTTTCTTAACAGTAACAATTTATTTTAGTCAGCTTGATTTCTTAGGGTATCAAGACTGTCCAACTACTTTTTATTTTCACATCATTGTATCAAATGGGCAGGGCCTCTCTCACACCATCTACTCCATTCCTACCCCCCCCCCCTCTGTCTACTTTTCCAAGTATTTTCTACCAATATGGCTGGGTCAAATTCCATTTTCTCAACTCTCTAGACAGTGACATCTACTTCTACTTCCCAGGAGACATCTGTACAATTTGTTCACTTAATGGTCTCCAGTGACAGGCCATGTGGAGCATCAAGAGGTAATTCAGACCATTATGAACTAGCAGAGAAATTCAACTTCTGTATCTTAGGTATTTCTGCCTCTTAACAACTTGTACACATCAATTCTAATTTTTAACATAGCACACATTCGCTTCTGATTTTCTCGTGTGTTGCGATGCCTCAAGGTTCTGGAAAGTTCTGCGATGATCGTCAGTGTTCTAAGTCCATGTTTATAACTCACCCTTCGTAGTTAGACCTGACATTTCTAATGTGGTCTGACTGGTTCTGAACGTCATGGCGCTGTTACGGTATTCTGGAACCCCTTGTCTTTGCGCAGTTGAAGTTGGGGGTCGTCTCAGCAATCATGTCATGATCTTGTTTACTCAAGCTATAGGTTACACATATTTGTCCCTTCAAATGTTCTCAAACCTGTCTTTTTCAGTCGTCAGTCCCTCTGCCCCGACCCCAGGCAAGCACTGATCCGTGTGCTTTATGTCACTATTGATCAGCTTTTGTTTTATGGAGTTTTATGTAAATGGAATTATGAGTGTTTATAGTCTATCACAAGGGGCTTTCTCCTTTAGTAGATGTTTGTTCCTTAAAGAAAGTCAGGTTATACCAAGACTGTGCTGGTACAATCGACTTCTTCGGCCTGAATCCAAGAGATTTGTCCTTTTTAATTCACCCGTTTTCAGCCCAGTGTTCCTGAGTGTCAGAATGATTTGGTGGAATCCATATTCTTACACCCACAGCATGAGCTTGCTGTCCTTTTGGGCCAAGAGCTTTCTCAAGATTTGATAAACACATCTCAGTGCATTATTTCAGAATGCAGAATCATAAAATATTAAATTTTAAAAAGCTAAAGTTGTGGATAAAACAGCTGGTTAGAAGTATGGTAACATATATCAATGTGGGCACTGTTGGCACAATAGCTAAGAGCCTGCCTTTTCCTCCTCTAAATTGTAGCCCTTTATCATGGCCCAAAATGCATGGCTGGTTTTATTCCTGAAAGTAACTCTGATATGTTTCCTACAGTACCTGTATAGATTATTTTTTCTAATTCTTGCACCATTTTCCTCAGGGAACCCTCTCTGTGTGTGCATACATTATTATTTTTTAGATATAATTCACATTGAAAAATTTACACATTGTAAGTAAGATGGGATTTAATAAATTTAGACTTTTATGTAATGACTTACTAGGTAAGATGAATACTTTCATTGATGTAAGACTATATATATATATACACACACACATATTTTTTTTCCTATGTCCTTTTCAGTCAATGCCCCCAGACTCAGTCCCCAAGTGGTAATTCCTTTACTTTATACTCTCATAAATTAGTATGGATTTTTAGAATTTCATATCAATGGAATCTTACAGTATTTACTCTTTGTTATTAAATATTTATTTTGAAGTGTGTCTGTGTGTAGGTAAGTGCATGTGAGTACAGGTACCCACAAAGGCCAAAGGACTTAGCTGGATCTCACTGGAGTTAGAATTACAGTTGAGTGTGATCCACATACTACTGTTTTGTATCTAGCTTTCAGAATGCTTTTGAGATATATCCATGAAGTTGCACATGCCAATAGTTCTTTCACTTTTCTTATTTTTTATTATTGATTCACTGTATAAATTTATTTTTGTTCATGCTGATTTGAGTTGTTCTCAGCTCTAAGCTATTGTGAGTCAAGTGTCTATGAGTATTGTTGTATGCCACAGCTCGATTCATGAATGATCTCTAGAGGTTTATGTGTTGATGGCCTGGTCTCCAGTTTGTGTCATTGTTGTGAGGTTGTGGTCTTTAGGAGAGAGGTTCTAGCAGAAGGAGTTTAGGTTGTTAGCATCTTCTTGTTCATTCCTTTTGCTCTTTAACTGTATTAGTCAGTGTTCTATTGCTGTGAAGAGGCATCGTGACCCTGACAACTCATTGAAACTCATGCAATTGGGGCTTGCTTACATTTCAGAGGTTTAGTCTATTATCCTTATGACAAGGTGTGTGTTGGCATGCATACAGACATGGTAGTTGAGAGTTCTACATCCAGATCCAAAGACAGCAAGAAGAGACACTGGAACTGGCTTGGGCTTTTGAAACTCCAAAGCCCATCCCAGCGATACATTTTCTCCAACAAGCCCACACCTCCTTATCTCTCTCAAGTACTGCCATTCACTAATGACCAGGCATCCAAATATATAAGCCTATGGGAGCCATTCTTATTCAAATCACCATGTTAGCCTTCACAAAATGAACAGAATCCTCTGCTGTATGCTTCCACTATGATGCACTGTGCTGCTCAGATCCAAAGCAACAAAAAGAAGAATAAGGACTGAATTCTCCAAAGTCATGAGCTACAATAAACATTTGCTTCTTAAATGTGGGTTATCTTATGATTTTGTCACAGAGACAGAATGTTGACTGAAGTGGTGTGCCTGCTCCATGGATGCAGATTTTCTTCTTTCAGGTATGTACCTGTAGTGGGTAAATTGAGTGGTCTGTTTTAATTTTATGAAAAAATCCAAGAGTATCTTTTTTAAGTGATTCCACTACATTGCAGCCCTACTAGCAGTGTGTGATTTCCATGTGGCCATTCTATGGATGTGTGGTAGTTCCTGGGCACTGGTCCTCTCATTTTCTCCATTTCTCTTGTAATCTTCTGCCAATGGTTGTTCTTTCTCCCTTTTCCTCTCGAGCTGGGATTTGAATCTGGAATAATCTCTCCTAGTAGGTCACTTAGCCTCTCCCCTTTCCAGTTCATGGAATTCTCCATAGAACCTATACACTCGAAAAATGTCTTCTCTGATGGTCTCAATTAGTTTTGGAGATAATATTTCTAACCCAAGGAGTTTTGGATATGGGGGTAAATGTGATTAGAATTGAGAAAGAAGACATGCTGCCCCGAAATGTGTTGAAAATGCTGTTCAAGTCAATCCATAACATACTCTCATGTAGTACAAAACAGTGGGCTTCATGCTTCATTTGGACTTTTTCTTATTTCTTTCTTTTTTTAAAAAAAAGTTATATTGTGTTGTAATTTCACATATCAGCCATGGGTTCCCCTGTCCTCCCCCCTTCCCGCCCCCACCTTCCCCCAGCCCCTCTCCTGCATTCCCATCTCCTCCAGGACCAAGACTCCCCTGGGGATTCATTTAAACCTGGTGGATTCAGTACAGGCAGGTCCAGTCCCCTCCTTCCAGGCTGAGCAAAGTGTCCCTGTGTAAGCCCCAGGTTCCAAACACCCAGCTCATGCACTAAGGACAGGTCTGGGTCCCACTGCCTGGATGCCTCCCAAACAGGTCAAGCTATTCAATTGTCTCACTTATCCAGAGGGCGTGATCCAGTTGGGGGCTCCACAGCTTTTGGTTCATAATTCATGTGTTTCCATTAGTTTGGCTATTTGTCCCTGTGCTTTTTTCTATCTTGGTTTCAACAATTCACACTCTTAAAACCCCTCCTCTTTCTCAATAATTGGACTCCTGGAGCTCCACCTGGGGCCTGGCTGAGGATCTCTGCATCCACTTCCATCAGTTATTGGATGAGTGTTCCAAGACGACTGTTAGGTGTTTAGTCATCTGATCACCAGACTAAGTCAGATCAGGCTTTCTCTCGACCATTGCCAACAGTCCACAGAGGATATATCATTGTGGATTTCTGGGGACCTCTCTAGCACTTTGCTTATGTATATTATTTTCTTTGATATAGTCACCCTTTATTATCTTCTTATCTCTTCAACACCTCCTGATGTTCTCCTTTCTTTTCCTAAATTCTTCCAGTCTACTCACATGCCTTTCAGAAAAATCTATATTCTGCATATGGGAGAAAATATGTGATATTTGTCTTTTTGAATTTTGTTTATTTTGCTTAACAGGATGATCTCCATTTCCATACATTCTTATGCAAATGAAATAATTTTGTTATTCTTTATGATTGACTAGAACATCATATACACACACACACACACACACACACACACACACACACACACACACATATATATATATATATATATATATATATATATATCACATTGTATCTATTAGTTTATAAATGGACACTTAAACTGATACCTTACTACCTTGGCTACTGAAAATGGTGCCACAACATATAAGAATATGCAGATGGACTATGAAATAGGCTTACTCATCTTCCCTGAAGGATGTTCAGGATTAGTATAACTAAATCCTATAATACGTCTACGATTAGAGCTAGTTTCAATGGTGGCTAAACTAAGATACATCCCTTCCAGTAGTGTGATATCTCTCTTGTCCTCACTGGCATTTCTTGTAGCTCGATATCTTGATGATAGCCATTTCTTACCGGAGTGAGATAGAATCTCAATGCAGTTTTGATTTACATTTCCCTGATGATGAAAGATGCTGAACATTTTAAGAAATCAATTTTTAAGAGACAACTGGTAGTCTCTGCTCCATAAATATTCTTGTGTTGAGTCAAAAGAAGTCAACAAAGTTGGATTTAGAAAAATCTCTCCTGTGGTTTCATGGGTTTGTTGTGTTAAATTTGTTGATGAAATGCAGTATTCTGTGGAGATATTTGGCATCTCTTTATGAATCCTTATTTTAGTGTAAGTAGTAATTCATCTTGACAGTAAGCTATTTAAATGTTTCATTTCATCAAATTTAAAAGTATTAGTTTCCTAGACGTTTGTTTTACTAACTATTTTAACTACCTGAAATGATTTGAGATTCATCTTGGGGGCATTCAATATTAGAACACAAAAGAAAGATGAAAAGGCTGAATAGTCAGGACAATTGAACTGGGTAAGAACCATGCCTTCCACATCTAAATCCTAGTCACATCATAGGATTGGAGTCTGACCATCACATGCAATGTAAGATACCATGATTGCACACTATCCTAATCTGTAGAAAGCATGGCTTCCACACCTTCAACCTCTCTCCCTGGCTCACCACCAGTCTGGAGCTCTATCACCTACCTTATAACCTTGACTTAATATTTTACCTTTGTTATCTAGGATCTCTAAAATATGATTCTTACCTGTGACTGCCTTATCAGTGCTTAAATAACCATATGTTCATTTTGTATGGGTGAGATCTTCATTAATCATTAGATGTTTATTATCATATTATAATATATATTTATTATTATATTAGTATAGTATATCATCATTATATAATACATTAACATTGCATATAAAGATATAATATATAATATATCTTTATTGTTCTATTATTACATTATATCTTCATTCAGTAGGCTTCAGATGCACTCAGTACATATCATAATCTCTTGCAGTTGGTTCTCATTAGAATTTTAAACATAAGCAAATGATGACCCTTTCAATTCCCTGCATTACTTTATATAACTAGTTTTGTTTAGAAGATTTGATATATGTAAAATCACTAAGACTATCACTGGTAAATATTTCTTCATACACAAAGCATGAGAAAAAGAAAGTTCAGTAATTCAGAACTCACTAGAATGTATTTGTATTTTAGATCTTAAGAATTTATCTCTCAATATGTCAAAGTACTTTGTGCCAACAGGTCTACTAAATTCCTGCAACTGTGGAGCTAATGAAGTGCCCCAGTCTAGGGTGGACCACAGACTGTGCCACTGTGAACTTCCTCTATTGCCCTCACAGTTGCTTTTGTACCAATGATCTGATGAATAAACAATATTAATAAAAATGTTTTAAAAGGAAACAAAACCATTCTTACCAGTGTCCTCAAATTCTGGTCTGTACAGTGATAAATGCATGGGTAACTATTATTTTGTGATTTTTTTCTGGATGACCCTCAGTGGTTGCATAAGTTGATTTCATTTCTGAAACTGTAGATATATATGAGGGCTATATTCCTAGCTTCAAGAACATGATGAAATCACAACTTCCTTAGCCTAGGCTCCTAAGTAGGGAGTTCAAAAAAGTTTGGCAAACTACCTCAAATTATTGCTCTTTTCTCTTTAGTATGTTACTACTAGATACACAGAGCATTTTACAAGCAAGTGACTAGGCCCACATACATCTCATTCACTTCTTCCTGCAGGTGCCATTAGCCTACTGTCTAGGATGAGAAACCAAGCACTAACTTAGTACTCAAAGCTTGGTGCATCTCCTGTCCAGCCAGGATCTTCACTGCTGACCTGATTGCAGAGTTTTTTTAAGCTGGTACATAAAGCTTTGTGCATTCTTTCCCTTTATCTGCTATATTTCATTGTATAGTAACATTCTTATCTGTTCCTGTTGAAAGATAAGTTAGCCTGGCGGCAGTGGTGGCATATGCCTTTAATTCCAGCACTCAGGAGACAGAGGCAGGCGTATCTTTGTGAGTTCGAGGCCAGCCTGGGCTACAGAGCGAGTTCTAGGACAGGCTCCAAAGCTACACAGAGAAAACCTGTCTTGAAAAACCAAAACAAACAAACAAAAAAAAACAAAACAAAAAACAGAGAAAGATTTCTTTCTTTTCCAAATTTCTATTTAATATTTTGTAAGTCAGACAATGCCAGTATGTCCATGATTCATGTATTTTTCCAGGCACCCAGGTCATAAAAACTCAGTGGAATAATTGTTACATTTATACATTTTTAATTTCATAAATCATAATTTTTACCACTCATCTGAAATATTAGTTTCATCTCATATCTGAGTTTATATTTCATCTAGAATTATCTTTCCTATGGTGGGAGGTGTGATCTAATCTCGTCTTTTCCAAGTATATAAGCATCATGTCAGCATCATTTCTTGAATTAGCTCTTACTTCTGTACTGATTCACATACCCATGTTTCTACACCATCAGCCCTTTTGCTTCATCTGTTTTCAATAGCATTCATATTGATAGCAACTTGTTGCTATTGAACTAGAATTTCTATTACTTAATAGATTTATTTGAAAGATGTTTACTATATTAAATCTTCCTATCTTTGAATTTAGCATTTCATTTTTTTAAGATTTATTTTGTGTGTGTGTGTGCGCACACACGAGTGTGGTTATCCAGGAGCCCAGAAAGGCCATTGAATCCCTTGAAGATAGAATCATAAGTGTTTCTTTTTTGGTCTTGTCTAGTTGGACTGTTGTGTGCTACTTACATCTGTATATAAATGGGATTTTTTTCCTTCCTCATCTAATGCTGTAATTAAAAGATTTGGTCTTTTTATGGTGTCCTACATTTCTTTCATGCATGTTTCTTTTCTAGAGCTTTATTTTTATTTTTATTTTTATTTTTTCATGTTCTTTACTTGTTTGGTAAAGTTCCTCTACCTTTTCTTTGAGTCTCGTATTTTATCTTCTGCTTGTTCCATTCTGCTTGGAGACTTTCTCTACAGTTTTCTAGTTGGGTTACTGAGTTTTTGTATTCCATCTTCGTTTCATCTTGAGTTCTCCTTGATGGTTCTATCTCTTTATTGAATTTGGTTTTCAGATCTTAACTTTGTCTTTGTCTGTTTCAGATTGTGCCTGAAGGTTGGATATGGCTTAGATGAAATGAAGTTAGGTGGTCACAGGAAGCTAGATTGGCATGCAGGACATCAATCCTGGTCCAAGTCTGGACTTTGAGGGTTGTGTCATCAGGGTTATCCAGACTAGGCAGGACCACAGGATGTGTGACATGAGGCAGATATGGTGTTTGGGCAGGGTGCACAAAGGAGGGGGGGGGATCAGGTAGACTCACCCAAATAGTCTGTGGAGCAAAAAGTGTAGGATCAGATAGGGCAGAATGTTTTGATTCAGTATGCCATGGGTCTGTATGGTGTAGGAAGGTGGAAAGAGTCCTGGCAGGAGCCAAGTGGGGTACAGTATAGGGAGTCCTGTCCAGAGTAGGTCAGGACACTAGGTATGAGATCAGGACTGGATATGCATGAAGTTGGGAGATTGCATAAAGGGGAAGATCAGATGAAGTCACTGTGCTTGACCCTGGCACAAGATGTTCACTACCTAGTTATGATGAAAGGTTGGATGCAGCACACTAGTGGTCTGTAGATTGTGGGAGGATGGGGAAGATCTAGGTTGGAGTCTGGAGGTTGGGGAAGGTCCCAGCTAGGTTGTTCAGACTAGGCCCAGGACCTGTATATGGGACCCATATGTGGGGATTGGACAGGGTACATGGAAGGAAGAATCAGGTGGACTCAATGGGCTAGATTCTGGCACCAGATATGTGGGACCTGGATGGGAGAAAAGTTTGGATAGGAGAATGAGGGTCCTGCCCAGTGTTTTTTTTTTTTTTTTAATAATTGCCTTATACTTATATAATAAGTTCTATGCTTTTGTTCTGCTTCATTTCTTTCTCTGTGTATGCATGTATATTTGCTTATGTATGTGCACATATGTATGATTTGTTTCATAATTTATTATGTGACAATTTCCATGAATATATGCTTATGTGAAAGATGAGTGTATTTTTAGTGTTAGGTGCTTGGATTGACATAAGTCTTTTGATCATCTAATTATCATATTAATTGTGTGGTTAAAATACTTTCCATTTATATGATCTATTTTTGATAATGGATATGGTTCATTCACAATGGTGGTGATTTTATAACTCAAGTTATAATTTCTCAAAAATTTTTATGGATGTTGAAGTTACATTTTTTTTCTGGCAAAAACTTGGAGTGGATTACTGTTAATATTGTCTCTGCCTTAGGTTTAATTGTCCAAAAGAAATAGTAACTTAACTTTGGTCAATAGTGCCTCATAACTGATTTCTGACTCTTTTTCATTAGATTTAAAAAATATCTTGAGTAATACAGAAACTAAAACTTTTGGAATAGGTTTTCTCCTGAATGAACAGACTTAAATGGTTAAAATATTTGGTCGGTTTTAATCTTATTTTATCCAGATAATTTTTTAGACTGTCTCCAGGTAGTGCAGTTTATCTCCATTTTTCCTCATACTTACTTAATTTTAGATCAAATAATTGTTTTACTGTCAGTTTTTCTGCTTGTTTGGAAGTTATATTCTCTATTTTGATGTAATCAATTGTTGCTGTAAAAATTTTAAAATGCACACTTCATTCTAAAACTAATCAATAGCCTTACGCTCCTTCCTGTCAAAATGAACAGCCTGGTTAGAAAGCTTTAATTAAGTAATGCATTTCACAAATGCTCTACAGTGTTGTCTGGGGTTTTAATTGACTTTTATTTTCATATGCCTATAAACCCATTCTACTCTTTTCTGCATATTCATATTCATCTCTATGTTCACAATAATTATTTTTACCTCTATACTTTTCTCAGGAAGTACTTTCTTTTAATACAGGTGTTTTATATTTCTCATTCTTCTTAGAGGTCTGTTGGTGATAAAATTCCAAAGGAATATTTTTAAATAAAACATTTTTTTCTTTCTCCATGCAATTTTAGGGTTTTTTTTTGAGTACTCAGTTTTAGCTTGACTGCTGTGTTTGGTCAGTTCTGAGTAGGTCGTCTCACTTTGCTTCTAGGTTTTTCTATTGCATCTGGGAAAGCTGGTGTCAGATGTGTTTCTATGTCTGTTGTCCTTCGGCCTCTTTTTGGTTACTCCTTGTCTTCATTGTGCACAATCTTATGTGTCTAACAAGAACTTCAGCTTACATTTTAATTTAAACATGTGTCATTTGTGTGTTGATGAGTTAGATTTTCATCAGTTTTGAATACTATCAGCACCCAATTCCTCAAACAGGGCTTTTGCCAAGCCTCTGATGTTTCCTTATAAAGTTCCCATCACTATTGTCTGAAGCTTTTGAGTCTGTCCTCTGTGCCTTCATCCTTTCTTTCATGGTTCTTAATTCCTTGGCTGTTTGCTTATTTGTGGATAATTTTACAGATGTATGTCACAATTTACACATTCTACCTTCAGAAATATTTGACTTTTTTTGCCCATGTATATTTAAAATTTTAATTAATATACATGTTTGCATTGATTTCTATAAACTCTATTTTATTCTTTATCAAAACAAGCTTCCAAAAATATGTGAACATCACATACAAAAGCCCTTTGGTTAAGCACAATTGTTATTGTCAGAATGCAGATCAGACCATCCATCAGGGACTCTCTGTATTGCACAATAGATCTATACTAGAATTCTGTACAGCCATATAAAGGAATGGTGAGTATTTCTGTGTATTATTGTGACAGTCATGAACTTGAAAAATGATGTAGTTAGAAGTAAGTATAAAATATTGAGGATTAAAATATTGCTTCATAAATTACACCTCTGAATTTAGATGGGAAAGCCACCAGATATCCCAGGTTTTTGTTGATTGTGTGGATTTGATAGATTTTTGAAAATTCATGAGAGATTTTAAATTTTAGTTGAATGTACCTTCTTTAGTGTTTGATTCTGACAATGTTTAATAATTTGCATAATTATGTGAGAAAATTTAAGTTCAAAGTATCAAGTGGATGAAGTTATCAGCACTACACTGATGTATAACCACACAGAAATTATCTATGCTAGTGATGTGAACACAGTTTTAGTTTATCTGTGTATCCTGTGATCAATCCAAAGGGCAAAATTGATGATGAAGACATAGTAAGATGTTTAAAATTTGTATTTTTAGTAATTGTAATATCCTTATTTTATTTATTTCTATAATGGTTTTGTATGATATATATGTATGTATACACATGTATATGTACACACAGGTAGATAGATAGATAGATAGATAGATAGATAGATAGATAGATAGAGAGGTGGGGGGAGATTGAGCAGGTGCTCACTTTCCATGTTTGGGGTGTGGAGGTGGAGGTTAGATGACAGCTTCCCAGAATTGGTTCTTTTCTTCCACTGTGGGTTCTGAGCATCACAGGCAGGTCAGTGGGCTTGTGCAATAAACACGTTTACCAGCTGAGGCATTCCACTGTCCTGTATATTGTTATGCAGAAGCACTACTTGTATACATACTTTAAATAAATATAATCAAGGGCCAGAGAGATGGCTCAGTGGTTAAGAATACCGAATGTTCTTCTAGAGTATCCAGGTTCTATTCCCACCAGCTACATTGTGCCTCACAACCATCAGTATCTCAGGTTCCAATGAATCTAATACCCTTTTCTATTGGTGTTAGGCATGCATGAAGGCAAAACACCTATACACATATAACAGTAAAGGTAAATAAAACTAGTAAGTTTATTGACGTTATTGCAGATTAATATTTTAAGTATGAGATAAAGAAGATCTAGAAGAAAATAAATGAAATCCAACAGTGTGAACATGAAGTAATAGCAACATGAGATATGATGTAGCTTTCTTCTCCAAGAGAAAGTTATTTCATAGATCTGCACACCAAAAAAACAAAAACAAAAACAAAAACAAAAAGAAAAACAAAAAACCCAAACCTATAGAAACAATCAAAACCAAGGTTCACAAGCAAGAGAAGTATGTAAAGTAAACTACATTCTAAACCTGTCTTCTATAACATGAATTGAAGTTCTTAACAAAGTAGCTGCTTCCAGGAGCTCATAACACACAAGACTGGCTCACCACTTTCTCTTACTACAAAGCCCAGGAGACTTTCTTAATGGTTAGCAGGTACTAAAAGACTCAGAAGATTCAAGATGAATAAAGCACCACTGGTTAAAAATAAGACAATAGAAACTGTGAAGCAAACAAGCACAGCAGATTAAAGTGCATCAATTATGCTTAAATGTATGCATTTGCAATTATATTATGTTGCCAATGGATACTTGTGTAGAGACATAGGCAGATATCTAGTCAATTGTGTTGAAAATTGGCAACGAGAAGACCAAATCAAATGTGTAGCCTGCCTATTTATGAATTGTATCTCAGGATAATCACACATTGATGAGAGAAAGGTCTCATTACAGCTATATTTGACTGAATGGATAAAAGAATGGTAGAGTTGAAACATTACCAATTTTGAAGCCTTTGATGAAATAATGGCTGTGGGCATTGTTTACAAATTGTAATTAATATCAAAGAGCAAGACAGACAGATATTGCGTTTACCTAGATCAATGAGAAATACATTCAATATTCAATACTACCTATACTGGGAAAACATCCAACTAAAATCCTTTTAAACCTTTATGCCTAATTGCCAGTTTATAGACATTGCAATAGACAGAGGAGCTGGTTATACAGCAGCACAGAGCCAGTCAATACTGTGCAGCCTGAGGTAAGCCATGTGGCATGAATGACCCAGTGACTCTATCAAATAGATCACAGTAAAGGGCGGGCAATGTTCTATCAATTAAGACATAAGAGAAACAGAGCTGGGGATATAGTTCAGTTGTAGGGTGCTTGCTTAGCATGCTCAAGGACCAGGGTTCAATTCTATTGTAGTGAAACTACAACAATTACATGTTATTTGTATCCCAATGAAAACAAATTATAAAATATGTGGTATGAGACATTTTTGAGAAACAGGAATAATTTATAAGTTTGAAAATTAGTGTGGTTTTACATTTTTTGACTATTATTTTATTATTTTATTTTTATTTTTTATTATATTTGTGTTTTAATTTTACACATCAGCCATGGGTTTCCCTGTCCTCCCCCTCCCACGCCCACCCCCACCTTCCCACCAGCCCCTCCCCTCCATTCCCATCTCTCCAGAGCCAAGACTCCCCTGGGGATTCAATTCAACCTGGTAGATTCAGTACAGGTAGGTCCAGTCCCCTCCTTCTAGGCTGAGCAAAGTGTCCCTGTGTAAGCCCAAGGTTTCAAACAGCCAGCTCATGCACTAAGGACAGATCCAGATGCCACAGCCTGGATGCCTCCCAAGCAGTTCAAGCTATTCAATTGTCTCACTTATCCAGAGGGCCTGATCCAGTTGGGGGCTCCACAGCCTTTGGTTCATAATTCATGTGCTTCTGTTCATTTGGCTATTTGTCCCTGTGCTTTTCCAATCTTGGTCTCAACAATTCACACTCTTACAGTTCCTCCTCTTTCTCGACAG
This sequence comes from Onychomys torridus, assembly GCF_903995425.1. NCBI lineage: Eukaryota > Metazoa > Chordata > Mammalia > Rodentia > Cricetidae > Onychomys > Onychomys torridus. The sequence goes on along the minus strand of NC_050445.1, from coordinate 34,127,828 downwards.
TTGGACCTAGTCTGGTGATCAGGTGGCCAAACACCCTAACTGTTGTGTTGGAACTCTCATCCAATAACTGATAGAAGTGGATGCAAAGATCCTTGGCCAGGCCCCAGGTGGAGCTCCAGGAGTCCAATTGTGGTTTTACATTTTTACATAGGATCTTTTAGAGGTAAATGTCAAAATCTTTATAGATTAAACAAATAAAGTGATACCTATAATTACTTCAAAATAGTTCTTTAGAGAAGGTGTGGACACTAGAAGAACTATTAATGAACAAGAATTACCACAAGCTGATCACTGTTGAATATTGTTGGATAAATGTCTGTTGTCAGGTACTAAGCATCATAGATGTATAATGGCTATTTTATATTGTTCACAAAAACATTTTCCCACATCTGTTCATTCCTTCCCTCCCTCCAGGGAACCATCTCTGTAGCTATTTTTACCACCTCTATATTTTTTTTTTCTTCAGACTATTAGGAGGTTTGAATCATGTAGTTCATACATTTTCCAGTTGTTTTCTTTAGTCTTATTATAGCTTGACAGTTTATTTACTTTTAACACTAATTAATGTTTCGTTGTTCAGATGTACCCCAATTTATGTGTCTATATATCTGTTTAAGAATATCTTAGCTGCCTGATAGTTTTAGCCATTTTGGGTAAATCTTTTACAAAATATATATGTATCTGTTGTATATGTATGTAATTATTACTTTGCGTGAATACCAAATAGTATGATTGTTGAATTTTGTGATTTTACTTTGAAGACACTTCTATTATGTCTCCAAAGTGGAATCATTTTGCATTTCCTTCAGCAATGACTAAGACTTCCTGCTGTCCCGCTTTATGCTAATATTCAATATTGTCACAATTTTGGATTATGGCCATTCACACAGCTGTGTAGATCCATGTCATTTTATGTTTTTTAGGTTACCTTTTTGTATAGCCAAAATTCTTTATCGATCTAAACAATGCAGCTGTAATTAGTACTTCAGGAAATTCCTGTGAAAATTAATTAATGAAAAAAACAGTGGAAAATAGTATATCTCTCATGTATAAGCATTCTAAAAATGACACTTTGTGTAAAATTATAATTCCTGAATTAAGGAGTATGTTGGGTATATTTCTTATCTAGATATGAAATGATCATGTGATTATTCTCCTCTTTGATTAGCCTGACCTTTAACTTATTTGTAAAGAATCAGATATGTAAGTAAGAATGCTATTCCAAAATCTTGGCTTGGACTTGACAGGTAGCAACTACTACTGTGTAAAAACTTAACAATTTGAATCAATAGTAATGATTATTAAAAATAAAATGGACTTACTCCTCTCATTAACCTTTTCTGAGCAGATTACTTATTTGTTTTATTTTGACAGAGAAATGTAGACTAATTTGTATTAAATGGTTTGGTCCTAACTACAGGTGACAAAATTAAGAGCTTGGGTGGGCACTGCACTGTCAGATTCTCAAAAATGGTCTCAGTGATAGTCAAATTATCAATAGAATTGTCATTTTGTAGTATTTCTCTACTATTTATTATTTTTAACTAGTTCATTGCAAGTTTCATACAATGTATTTTGGTTACATTCACCTTCTTGATTCTTCCCAAGGCCACCCTATTTCCTCACACTCCCAACTTTGTGTCCTTCAAGACAAATTATGCCCAATCTGTCTTGAGTATGTGATCTTCCACTGGAGGGAGGTCAACTTAACCAGGAGCTATGCTCTTAAAGAAGACTGTCTTTCCCTCTCCCAGCAGCTAACAATTGCCAATATGTTAATATGCCAATAACAAGAGCCATAGAAGCTCTATGGCTAACTGTGAGACTGTGTGCCCAGGTCCCCACTCCTTGCTGGAATTTGGTCTGGTTTGGGATTAAACAGGTTTTATGCAGGCTGTTGTAACTTTGTGAATGTAGCTGCCCTATCCTGTCTAGATGATGATGTTTCATTGTAGTCATCCACTGCCTCTGGCTTTATGCTCTTACTGCCCTCTCTTCTGCAAGGATTCTTGAGCCTTGAAAGTAGAGTACATATATATGTTCCTTTTTAGGGCTGAGTATTCTGTAGTCTCTTATTTTCTTCAACTTGGCCATTTGTGGGTTGATGTATTAATCAACACCTACTACAAATAGGAGCTTCTCAGTTAAAGATTAAAAAATATATTGATCTGTGGGTGTAACAATGAGTCATTAGTTGTCTGTTTAATACTATGCCCACTTAGCAGCAACCTGTGACCTATCTAGCCATATGTTCTAAGCCCAATATTTTGCAGAACAGGACTCAAATCCAATTAGAAAGTAATTTGTTACTCCCATAAAGTTCATGACACTAAATGCATATGACAATGGTCATGGTTCATGACATAATGGGCATATCTATCAGGGAAGACATTATTGTAGCTTGCAGGATTCACAACTAAATCAGATTGGTGACTGTTCTCCTTTGGTAGCCTTCATAGCACCTTCCAGCACTATGAGACCTCTCCAGGAAGGATGAGGCTTCTAGGTCTGTACCAGCTTGATTTCTCCATGTTCTATGACTCAATGTGATGCTATAAGCAATAGAATTCTAAAAAACAAAACAAAATAAAAGCAAAAACAAAAACAAAATAAACACTGGCACAGAACATAAGTGAAATCTGGGACATTATGAAAAGACCAAGTCTAAGAATAATAGAAATAGAAGAAACTCAGGTCAAAGGCACAGAAAAATATTTTCAACAAAATCATAGAGGAAAAATTTCCTAACCTAAAGAAGGAGATGCTATCAAGGTATAAGAGGCATATAGAACACCAAATAGACTAGACCAGAAAACAGAGTCCCCATCAGCACATAATAATCAAAACACTAAACACACAGAACAAAGAAAGAATGTTAAAAAGCTGCAAGGGGAAAGACCAGGTAACATATAAGGGCAGAAAGGCCTGGACAGATGTGGTACAGACTCTAAGAGACCAAAGATGCCAGCCCAAACTATTAAACACTGCGTAACTTTCAAGCACATTAAATGGAGAAGATTAGATATTCCATGATAAAACCATCTACAAATTTGGCCCTGCAGAAGTTGCTAGAAGGATAACTCCAACCTAAAAGAGTTAACCACATCAAAGAAAACAAAAGGAATAAATAATCCTAGACTAACAAATCAAAAGGAGGGAAACATGCATACAACAAAAATCAATGGAAATCAATGCTGTTCGTTTATAACTCTCAGCATCAATGGTATCATTTTCCCAATAAGAAGACACAGACTAACAGAATGGATGTGAAAACAGAATCCATCCTTCTGCTACATCCAAGAAACACACCTTAACATCAAAATTAGATATTGCCTCATTGTAAGAGGGTGGAAAAATATTTCAAGCAAAGAAGTAAGCTGGTATAGGCATTTTTAATATCTGAGAAAATAGACCAAATCAAAATTAATTAGAAGAGAAAGTAAAGGACATCATATAATCAAAGGAAAAAATCCATCAGGAGGACATTGCAATTCTTAACATCTACGCACCAAATACAAGGCCACCCAAATACGTAAAAGAAACACTATTACAGCTACATATACTACACATTGATCCTCACACACAGATAGAGGAAGGCTTCAGTATTTCACTCTTGCCAATAGACAGATCATCTAGACAAAGAGTAAACAAAAATGCTGGAGCTAACTGATGTTTTAAACAAAATGGACCTAGCTGATATTTACAGAACATTTTGCCCAAACAAAAAAGAATATACCTACTTTGATCAGCTCATGGAACTTTATCCTATAATGACCACATATTCAGACACAAAGCAAGTCTCAACAAATAAAAGAAAATTGAAATAACACCCTGCATCATATCAGACCACCACAGATTAAAGCTGAATATCAACAACAGAAAAAAACAGAAAGCATAAAATCATGGAAACTGAACAACTCACTACTGAATGAAAAAATGGGTCAAGACAGAAATTAAAAGTCAAAGATTTTCTAGAATTAAATGAAAATAAATACAGAATATACCAAGGCTTATGGAAAACAGTGAAGGTGGTTCATAGAGGGGAGTTCATAGCACCAAGTATCTACATAAAAAAATTGGAGAGACCTTATTCTAGTAACTTAACATCACACCTGAAAGTACTAAAAAAAAAAAAAAAAAAAAAAAAAAAAAAAAAAAAAAAAGTCACACTCAAAAGGAGTAGATGAGAAGACATAATCAAACCTAGGATTGAAATCAATAAAATAGAAACAAACAAACAAAAATACAAAGAATCAAGGAAACAGAGTTGATTCTTTAAGAAAAATCAGTAAGACTGACAAACTCTTAACCACATTAACTAAAAGGAAGAAGATGCAAATTAACAAATTTAGAGGTAAAAAGAGAGACATGACAGATCTTGAGGAAATCCCGAGAATAAGGACATACTTTTACAACTTCTACTCAATCAAATTAGAAACTGTAAAAGAAATAGATAAATTCCTCAGTACATACAACTTACCAAAATTAAATAAAGATCTGATAAGCAATTTAAACAGGCCTATAACCTCCTGTAAAATAGTAATTAAAAGTCTATAAAACAAAACAAAAATAAAAACAAAACCAAAAAACAAAAACCAGAGCCCAGATGGTTTTAGGACAGATTTTTATCTAACTTTAAAAGAAAGTAATGACAATACTTCTCAAGTTATTCCACAAAATAAAAACCAAAGAAATATGTCACAGTTTGTTTTATAAAGCTACAGCCAACTCTAATTTCCAAACCACATGAAGACTGAACAAAGAAAGAGAATTACAGACCAACTTTCCTAGTGATCATATAAGGAAACTTTTAGGTGTGAAAAAAATCTATCTTAAATAAAAATGGAAAAATAAAAAAGAAAGAAAAATGCCCTATATCTTTAGTGAGATTCATGTGAAAAGAATTAGAAAAGGTACAAGGTAAAGCACAGCTGAAACCAGAGGACACTTTGCTGGAGTTGTTTCTGTTGATATTTTTTCCTGAATACCTCAGTTTACCCCTTTTTATGTGGAACTTCCCAATCAGTTACTCAAAGCCATGCTTTTTATGATACTGAGTTTAGACACTACAGTGAGGGCTTATTCCTGGAAACTAAGAGAAAAAAAAATCTCCAAAACCTTCATGTGCACATGAAGATACGTCTCAGGTATATGTGCAATTTCTTCCTTCTCCCTCCACTAACACTGGATAGTCAATTAAAATGTAACTTGGTTTTGATCTTCTACATAAACTAGAGTCACTCTTATATTTTTGGTTGTGAGCCTAGCCTTTAACGGCTGAGCTATCCCTCCAGCCCTAGAGTCACTCTTAAAAGTTATATATATATATATTTTAGTAGATTTTGCCTCTGAGAGTTGAATTGGAGACATTACCACATTTGGGGAACTCTAAGCTGTGGGTGGCAGAATAGTAACTCCAGGGAATGGGTGTCCCCAGAAAAGATGTGTACTTGTGGCAGTGGGGAATGGGATAGTTTTCTTATTCTGTATCTCAGCAAGAAGAGCTGCTAACTCACTGACCTCCCCAATAGCATACAGCTCTCTGGACTCCTTCCTTTTATGGCCTTTCTCTTTCTCAAAGCAACCCTGTCTGAATCCTGGAAGCATTCTGTACTTTGTTACAGAAAAAGAGAGAACACTGTGCTTTGTTCTGGGCCTTACATTTATCAAAAATGTGTGAAAATGGATTTTTGAGCCCCCATTGAGAAAATGAAATGGATAGATACCTTTGCTGGGAAGTCATAGAATCATTTTTGGAGGTGTGTTGGCTGTTGGCGAGAGTAGCCTTCTGAAACTATTGATTTTTGTCCCAAGTACTTCAGTCTATCCCTAGTTAGATGGAATGTTCCAGTTGCTTTAGTAAAGACAGTCCTTTTCCAGGATGCTGAGTTTAGAAACAACACTAAGGTTTTATTCTTGGGAACGAAGAGATAACAAGTCTCCAATATTAGGAACTCACTGCGAGAGCTCACCTGCGAAGTTCAAAGAGAAAGAGGCCAAAAACAAGAGCACAGGGAACATGGATTCTCTCTGAAGCATTCTGCCCAACAAGCTATTTGAACTGAAAAATCACACTGTCCAGGGAAGAATGAACTACATCTGACCAATGAACAATTTGATAAAATATTTTAGTGATTTGTAGCAGAATTGTTAGAAGCTCTTATTAATAAAATCAAACCTGAGATCAGTTATTGGGGTCAATGCTGGAAGATCAGAGAAACAGAACAAGCCACAGCTACCTCACCTTGCCAGTTCCTCAGGTGGTCTTGTTTCCTCAGACTGCAAGCTTCTGTGTCTTCATCCCAATGGCTCTCAGCTGAACTGTGCTGCTCCAAAGCCTGAAAGCTTAACCAGGCAAATGCTTCTAGTTTCTGGTCTTCATGCCTTATATAATCTTTCTACTTTCTACCATTAATCCGTGGGATTAAAGGCTGGATTTCTGGGATTAAAGTCATGTGCCACCATGCCTGGCTGTTTCTAATGTGGCCTTGAACTCAGAGATTCAGAGGTATTTCTGTCTCTGAAATGCTAGGATTAAAGGCATGTGCTACCACTGCCCATCCTCATGTTTAATATTGTGGCCATCCTGTTCTCTGACCCCAGATAAGTTTATTTCATGGAACACACAATATTTCGGGAAACATAATACCACCACAATTGATTCAACCTGGGATGTGGACTAAAACTTTTGTCTATGTGAGTTTCCTTCCTCAAAATACTTCTTGTCCACTGTATAGGATTATTTTATTATGTTTGAAATTTTTCTTGGGAATATAATTTCAAATAACGAACTAAGTTTAACCTTTGAGTGTTGATAGTAAATAGAAAGAAGAAAGGCTGAAACAATAAAATATAGTAAAACATGAACCATATTAGGTAATACCCCATACATTTATTGAATTATTAAGAGGGAGGATGGCATACACCCAAGCATGCAACCTTGCAAGCAAAACTGTCTGCCTTTATTGGCACCAGAAGGTGCAATCAGAGTCCAGCTGTCTAGATAAACTATGGTGAGCTCAACACATGTTACTAAATTGAATCCTAGATATCTGAGAGATCACTAAACCACATCAGCGTTAGGTTCTTGGGAGAGGCCCAGTAAGGTAGGGCATTGTTCATATATCTCTAAAATGTCATTTTTCTATAACTTGTGGTATAGTTCAAAAGTGTTATTGTGGAGATAATGCTACAAATTTCATACATTTTGACTGAACACTGTAGAGTCTGGGAATGTGAAAAGTATTCCTCACAAGGCCATTCCTGTTTGGAAAAAACATAATAAATGACATTGAAAATAAGTAACTGGCACAGGCAAGACTGCTTAGTAGGTAAAGGAGCTTGCTGGTAAACCTGATCACTTGAGTGTGATCCCTAGAACTCACAAGGTAGAAGGAAAGTAACCACTCCTGAACTTGTCCTCTGATGTCCTTATATGTACCATGACATGTATGCATATACAGACACAGACACAGACACAGACACACACACACACACACACACACACACACACACACACACACACACATAAAATATAAGTAGCCAAAATCTGGTGCCCCATGGCTCTATATAGACCTTATATTTGCCCAGTCCTTGAATATAAACCTTTGATTCTTCAGTGGATGCAAAGTGGTATCTTTTTTGACAGCCTTTATCAATAGCACATATCAGCCTTGGATCCTTGTGGAGTACAGAACACCATGAATTCCATTTTTGTTATGCTAAGAATAGTTGAACTTGATAGCAGAATTGCTTATAATAAAAGTTTGGATTTAAGCAACCTGTCCAAAAATACACTATTACAAAAATCATGGAACAATGATCTGAAAAAATACTATATAGATACTAAGATTATTTTGTAACTGTAGGCTGTTGATATGAAACAAGCTAAGATATCAAGTAAAAACAGGTATAAACCTCTTTGTAAATGTTATGTAAGTGGTGATTCTTCCTTCACATTGTAGATTCTTTAAAATGTCAGGACTTCCATCAAAGCTTCACTATAACATGTATTATAACCTTGACACAACCTTACAAATTTGGGGATAGTCTCATCATAGAACTTTGGTTGCAGAGGTCATTGTAACCATTTTCAGTTTTTCCAAGCCTTGGCTTCTATTGCCAGTAAGGCTCCTTTCACAGGGTCTTTAAATTATTTTGCCTTTGTTGTCAAGGCAAGTTTCTGTCCTTGGTTGCAGCAAGAGGAGAAACTCCAGGTAAGACAGTTTGCTCTCACGAGACTTAACACTCTGATTACTGTGGAGAGCAGAAGAGAGACCATGGCATTAGATTCTTTCTCCTCATCTCTACCGTGTGTGTGTGTGTGTGTGTGTGTGTGTGTGTGTGTGTGTGTGTGTGTGTGTGTGTATGGTGCATGCACATGTCTATTCTTACACATGCAGAGGCCAAAGAGAGACCTCAGGGGTCTTCATCGTTTTCCACCATTTGTCAATGAGACAAGGTCTCTTGCGGAACCCACAGCTCACCATTCATACCAAGCTGGCTGACTTGTCCCTCCTCATAATGCTTGGGTTGCATTGCTGTGGCAATACCTGTTTTGTTAAATGTGGATGCTGGGGAATTGAACCCAAGTCCTCATGTATATGCAGGAAGTACTCTTATCCACAAACCCACTTCCCTCTGATCTCCTATCATGCTGAAAACCAGGAGGAGAGCAGTGCTATGCTTTCTTTCAGGCTGTATATGCACAGTGTTGATTATATGACTATCAAGGAAATGCAATTGTATAGAAAACTATACACACCAACATACTAACAGAAATTGTTGAATTATGTTCTTTATTTTCCTGAACATTTGGCCTAATTGTTTGCTTTATTAAAAATGTACATTGCTTCCATTGTGACAAAATGATAAATTTAGATAATAAAGTATTATTCCTATGTATCTCTAAAATATCTTCAAAAATATTTTATAAATATGGAATTTATATTACAAAACACTTTTGGTCTTTACAATTGTAGGTCAATTTCTTCATTTATATACATAGAGACCATGAAAACATGAGTGAGAGAGACTGGGAACAGGAAATATAAAGGTGAACCAATCCAAAATCATATAAACTAGTAAACAACAGAATGAGATTTTGGTTCTAGGAAATCTTCAACACAATTACATACTTATTTCTTTAAGAAAGAAAACCTAAGTTTAGAGCCAACAAGATGACTCAGTGGATAAGGCTACCACCTCCAAATATGACAACCGAAGTTCAATTCCTGGATCTAACATGGCGGAAGGAAAACATAGCCCAGTCAAGTGTCCTCTGACAGCCGCATGTGCCACACTGTGTATGTCTGACAGAAAGGGGAGGAGGGCGGTGTTAGTATTTTTAAAAAAACGTACTTTTAAGGAAATACTAACCTGACTAACGTTTTCTTGGCTAGGTCGAACTTAAGGTGTGTTTGCAAAGCCTAGGAGTCCCCCTCCTCCTTCTTGTGGAGCTGATGAAAACAACTTTTGCTGTTGCAGAAGGGATGTGGTGGAAGGAGTCTCTGATAAGGGCTTTTTAATGTACAGGATTAGTGTTCTTGCTGCCCTAACAAATGATCAGAAATTAAGCAGCTTAAAAACTACATGGATTTATTATCTCACAGTTCTGTACACCAGACATCTGCAGTCTTGGCTGAGCATAGCTCCAGACCTCTCTCACAACGCCAAATTCAAGGCTCTAGCTGGCCTGGGCTTTTTCTGACAGGATTTGGAACAGGCTGCTTTTGACATCATTCAGAATGCTGGCAGAATTTTACTTTAAGCAGTTGTACAGCAGGGGTCTTGGTTTGCCTAGTTGCCTGCCACCTGGGGGTCATATTTATATTTTAGAGACTACAATCCCTTCTTTCTTCCATGCCCTCACTTGTTAATTCTGCCACAGTTGTCCTTGGTCTTCAACTATACAATTTTTTTAAGTAGTCAAACAATGAGCTTGGGTCCAGTTGGATGATGCCAAACATTTCCCCTCTTTTCTGTTTCTATAACAATGACATCTAAAATAAGTTTCTAATATCTTTACATGCATATAGTTTGACTAATCAGTCAATAGAGTCTTCAGGGAATGCCTTGAAAATCCTGCTCACCAAAAGTTTCCCCTCTCAGAACTTGGAAACAGGAATATCCTAAGCATCCTATACATTTCACATATTGGAGATCTTTCCCCCAACTCCCGAGGCTTGAATACATTTGTTCCAGATATTTCAAAGTGAATTGGTAAAGTCTCATCTGAGGTAAATATTTGTTTAATGTCTAGGTTCCTCAGGGGTAAGTTACAAGGCCATAGGACTACCATTACTACTCAGAGCTTGTCTAGCCATGTCTGGTTCTAGAGCAAAATACAGCTGGACAGCTGTGTCTTAATATAAATGCCCTCCACTGCCATTGCTCTGGCTACTCTCACTGGCTTTTCTTTTTATGGTCATGAACTAGGTTAGAACATATAAAATTCAGGATGACATAATCATTAACTCCCTAGACTTCTTCCTAGGTGAATAAGAGGGTATTTTTTTTAAAGAAGAAAACTAAGTTTTCTTACCATTCAATGCAATAATTTATTTTGACTTCCTTAGTCTGACCTGCCACAAACTACTCTGTAAGAGTATCCCATCTTTACAGGATATTCTGTGAAAGGCATATGAAAAAATCATCTCAATAATTGTAAATTAGATGCAGTTCTCCAACAAATAAAATGTTTTCAATATCAACACAATAGATAGATGATAGACAGATGATAGATGGCATGTGGGCTGATGCATTTTGACACATGAGGGTAGAATAATCTGCATATAAAGATAAAAATTGAGTATTATGGTGACAGATATTCTAAAGAAACTGTTGAGAACAAACTATGCTTTGGGGAAGCATTGATGAGTGTAACTGATTTTGATATTCTAGATATCAAGGTAAGTATATGGAGTTTTATTTACCCTTTATTCATTGGCTAGTGTTGCACCAATGTGTCAGGTAGGAGCAATGCTTAATATTATAGAGCAGTGATTCTCAACCTTCCTAATGCTATGACCCTTTAATGTAGTTCCTCATGTTGTGGTGACTCCCAACCATAACATTTTTTCATTGCTACTTTATAACTATAATTTTGCTACTGTTATGAATTTTAATGTAAATATCTGTGTTTTCCCTTGGTCTTAGGTGACCCCTGTGAAAGGGTCATTTAACCATCCCCAAAGGGGTCTCAAACCACAGGTTGAGAGCCATTGCCATAGAGGGTCACAAGGCTAATAACACGTCAGGTGCTACCGTGATAGAAGGTATGATACAGTGTTTTGACTAGAAGGTGTATATTAGTTGGGTTCTCCAGAAAATTAGACCAAATAGGATATGTATATAAACAGAAAGAAATGTATAATAACTTAAGGAATTGGTCCACTTCACAGGGAATATCAAATCCAAAATCTACAAGGTGGACTTGTTACCTAGAGAACCACAGAAAAGCTGAGGCTGCAGTTGAAGGCCAAAAACTCTCAGGCTGAAAACACAGGGGAATCAGCATTGCAAATGAGATCTGAGGGCTCTTTGCCAGAATCCCTCTTGCTCAGGGAGATCTGAAGGCTATCTTTTCCCAGAATCCCGCTTGCTCAGGGAAATCTGAAAGCTGCCCTCTGCCAGAATCCCTCTTGCTCAGGGGGGTCTGAAGGCTGTCCTCTCCCAGAATCCCTCTTGCTTAGGGAGATCTGAAGGCTGACTTCTGCCAGAATCCCTGTTGCTCAGGGAGGTCTGAATGCTGTCCTCTGCCAGAATCCCTCTTGCTCAGGGAAGTCTAGATTTTTGTTCTAGTTGAGCTTTGGGTGGATTTAAGAAGTCCATCTATACTCTGGAGGGCAATTTGTTCTTTTCAAAGTTGACTTATTTAAACACTAACCTCACCTAAATATATCACTATAGAAACATCCAGAACAACCCAGGCTGTAGCTCATAGGGGCCTAGGACTGGTTATGAGTGTAGGAAAGACACCAGCACAAGAAACTTCTGGGCTTTGTGGTTTATTTTTAAATCCATTTAAGACAATTAATTTACATGGTTATAACAGCAACAGCAATGTAACCTGTATATTTAGGTTCAGATTCCTTTGTCCAAAGGCAATGAGTATGTAAGTTGTAAATTCATTGTATTCATACATCTGTATATGTAGCCACCATCACCAAATGCTCACTACCTGCCAGGCACTGCACTGGGTGTTTCATGTGTCAAGCCTTCAGCATAGATGCTACCACTCTTATTTCATTGAGGAGTAAGCAGTGTGAGAGTAACAGGTTGTCTTTCTAAAGAAGTCAAGTAAAGTGGCAAAGTATGAAACAGTTCCATAGTATGAAACAGCTGAGGACCCAGTACTTTCTGTGCCTCAGCATTCTACAAGCATGCTCTGATTTATCACAGTGGGAAAATGATAAAACTTAAAATTAATTGATATGTTCCATAGACATTGAAATGTTTGAAGAAAATGCTTCAATGGCTTGATAATGATGCAATAGTACTTTGTGTGAGCTGAGTGTGGGATCTATCTTAGCATTCTTATGTGGTTCTCATCTGATTAATATGAATTCCACAGCCAACATTTCTGAATAGCTGTGTATACTCTACATAAATGGTTGCAGTAAAAGGGCTGTCAAGAAAAGCAAAACGATTCTTTCATGTTGGCAGAGCACATCTAATTTAGAGCTCCACACAGGCTGCCCAGACAACATCTTGCTGAAATTGTATTAAAGTCAGTGCTCTCTATCTGCCCCTTTGCACTGATTAGCACGGAGCATGTGACAATTTCCAAGGAGCAGTATTGGAGTAGTCCTGTGATTTATTTGTTCCTTTCATCCATTTATGAAAAGGAAACCAGAGCACTAACCATTTGGGGAAGGATTTACATAATTGAATTAAATGATCTCTGTGTTCTTATCCCAGCATGCAGATGCAATATAATACCCCAGATGTCTTTTATTCACTATTTCCCATCTACCTGGAAGTCTCTAGGTACATATTAGAAAAGAGAGAAACAATTGATGGGTATGAGAAGTGAGCCTATAGTTTACTGTGAAGAATATGTTCTTGTGTTAGCCACTAACTTCTACTGTTAAGTGGGCAGACACTAAAGTGACTGATACCTCATAGGTAGGCTTTGCTCTTTCCATATTGGTTGAGTCCTGATTCCTTACTGTGCTCATATGAGAACCCAATTCTTGTAGGCAAGCCAGGCTAGTACCATTGCCCTTTTCATGCCTAGGTTTCAGGGGAAATGGGCTGGCTTTCAAGATGAAAGAAGTCCCCAAAAGGACTTTGGGTGGAGGACTTTTTATCCCTATAGCAGAACCCAGAGAAATAACATGTCCATCTTTTCTGACTTGACCCTGTCTTGTCTGAGTGGAGAAGATAGCCAGAGTTGTGCTTGTTGCCTACTGATCACACAGGAATAATTGCTGTTAGAGAGAACAGTTACTTTGTTTGTGACATGTAAATGAACCACTTGATTAAATTAACCCTAGAACTTTTTGGTTGTTTCCCAATGAGTGCCTCCATATTGATATGACTGACTCTTGAATTCCTCCTGATGTCTGCATCCTTTCTTTGAAGGCTATGTGGCTCATTTAGTTTTTTTTTTTCCTGCCCGTGACCTTATCTTTAAATATTGGTGAGTCACATACAGTCTCTCATTGGAGTAGAAGCATGTGTTGTGGAGGATGTGTTGCATGGGAGTCAGACTCGTGCCTCACTGTGGCTAAAGCACTGGGGACTGTGAGTGGAATGCTAGGCATATGCAGATTCCTTTACAGAGAAACCACTGTCATCAGTTTCTCTTCTATCACATACACACACACACACACACACACACACACACACACACACGCATGCACGTGCGCGCGCACACACACACACACACAAAATTATAGGGATGGAAAATACCCTCTAAGAATATAAATGCTTTGCTCAGTTAGAATTTATGACAGAGAAATTCACAATATGTGTTGGGAGGGAAGAGTGTCAGAGGATCCTTGTTTTACTATAAAAATACAACATGCTCTGAGTATTATTTTTATTGAAATAAAGACCATGATGGAGGGTCTAACTTTTAGCTTTATGAATCAAACAAAATGATAAATACCACATTAGGCAACTTAACCTTATCATTCCAGTGAGGCTTATAGCCTATCTAGTGTGGGAGAATGCATGATTTTTGTGGGTTGATTCATACTGAAATAAAAGGATTGATCTGATAATACTGCTTGGGACTCCATTGCAGGCCCCATTCCTGCCAAGTTCATGCATGGAATCTTTAACCCTCTGGTGTGATGGTAGCTGAAGGTGAGTCCTTTGGAAAGTAGTTAGACTCAGATGATGCTAAGATGAGCTCTTTAAGTGAAGAGACCAAAGGGAAATTTATTTCCTTTCTTTACTACCATGTAAGAATGCAGGGATAAAGTGGTTGTCCGTGAATTGGGAAGGCTTCCACCACAATGGAAAACCACTGTGCCTTCCATATTGCATCATGACTATGAGAAACAAGGGTCTGCTATTTAAGCCACTGTCTGTGATGATCTACCGTAGTGGTTGAAAAAGAATAATACACATGCCCAGTTATTCTTCTCAGCTTACTGACATTATAAGGATTTCAGGAGGGAGTAACCAAGTAGGGAGTGATCAGGATCTGCATTATTATCACAAGTGGAGACTTCAGGAATGGAAAAGGTGGGCCCACCATTAAACTTGCTTTTATCTTTTCTATTTAGGGAGCCTTTTTTGTGGAATCAAGTTCTGTGGTTAGTGGTGAGTGAGCAGAGAATGGTCTCCTTTCTAAGGTTAGTATTTACTCTGCACATTTTTTCATTGGTGTTTGTTCTTTGCCTGACCTAGAAAGAATTCAGTTGCTAGACAGTGAAAAGTGGTGATGGCTCTATGATAGCTTCCTGCAGAAGAGGAAAATGGGTGAGGTATGCCATAACCTTAAAACCCCACTGTGATTTGGTACTTAGCCGATACTTGAGATGTCGGAGTGTAATAACTCAGGTTATTCATTGAATTGGTGCTCTATAGCATTTACTTCTGGAATTCAAAATGTATTCTGCAACTTGAATAGGACAGGCTTGGATTTCATGTTTATCTTTTGAACTTTCTGAACTTGTCAACTTATAGAAGCAAAATTTGCTATGTGTGAAACTCATAGCTTCTCCTTGTGTGACTTAATTGCTAAGTGTCTCTTAGTCTTTAATTAAAAACTTAATGTGAACATTTAGTGTTTGCAGATGATATGTATGAGAAAGCACTCAATATCTCTGCTCTAAAATTTCTCTGTATTCCTTAAAGAACAGTTAAGAAGTTTATTTATGTAATATATTTCAAGATTAATGAAAGATAGAGGAAACCACATTTATGTTTCCACAATAATATGCTTTGCAAATGCAAATGGAAGAAGATTTGGGTAAACATGGATATTGGTACAGTCTACCATTCTAGGTTAGAAAGTTGTGGGTTGTTAAGGGAACTCCCCACCCCAGGAAAATTTTGGAAGTATAAGCCAAACAAATCAAGATTTGGCCTTTGGCTCTGATTTTTAATGTTTGTAAAAATTATGAAGATGACTTAATTTCTTTGTTTTCTCATCTTTAAAGTAAAATTAGTAATGAAACGCTGGAGACCTTTGTACTGATTAGAAATGATCCAGCTGCCTTGGTGTATGATATTGTTATAACTAAGTAATTGAAAGTAGGTCATTTATAAGGAAAACAAATGTCCATATTTCACAGTTCTAGGTCTGTATTAGTGATTTTCTGTGACTCTCATAAGGTATCGTAACCAGAAGTAGTTTAGAGGAGCAAAGGGTTGACTATGCTTTATGGTCTCTGAAAGATAGAGTTATCATGGTAGGAAGGACATGGCAGCTGAATCAGGAAGCTCTTTGATCACATTTCCGTCCACACACAAGAAGAAAACACATGCAGACACACACACACACACACACACACACACACACACACACACACACACACAGAGAGAGAGAGAGAGAGAGAGAGAGAGAGAGAGAGAGAGAGAGAGAGAGAGAGAGAGAGAGACAGAGGAACAAACAGGATCTGAAGTTAGGCTATAAAACATCAAAGCTTGCTTCCAGTGATGTACTTCCTCCAACAAGCCTGCACCTCCTAAAGATTCAATAACCTTCCCAAATAAGGGCATCATCTAGGAGCCAAATACATGGACATAAGGAGGACATTGCTCATTTAAACAATCACAAGATCCATGAACACATGGACAGCATCTGCTCAGTTCTGCTGAGGGCATCTTGATTGCATCCTAACACCCTGGTGAAGAAATGAGGAGATGGAGAAGGGCCATGTTTACTCTTTTATAAACAACATGCTGCTAAGGGAACTAATCCAGATCCACAAGATTGGACCTAACCCCACAAGTCAACATCACTGCAGTCATGAGAGTGGAGCCCTGTGGCTGTTTTCCACTAGGTGTCTCCTCTTGATGGTTCTATCATCTTCATGATGCAAAACTAGAAATTCAGCATAAGGACCTTTGAGGAAGACCCAAACTGAATCATTGAGTGGGCTTATTAGTGAAACACTAATACATAAAGAGGAGCCAGTTAGTAACTGCCACATGGAGAAGGTAGTTGTTGTGTATCCTCATATGCCTGGAACAATCTCAATTTCCCTAATTATCCTCCTCTAAATGCTACTCACTCCCATTTTCATTCTCAAATCATGTGGAGTGAGTGAATGATAAATTATTTAGTCATTGTATAATAAACCTTATTGAGAAGTTAGAGTTTTATAGCAAAGCTTGAGGGAAGACACAGAGAAGGTTATGCCCCAAAGGTTCCGTGGTGTCTGAAAATTTTCACCAACACTGGCAATGTGTGTGAAGAGTCTGGTTCATATGCTTCAAAAGGAGGAGGTGTTGTGAGCCTAGCTGCAAACAGAAGTTTCTATCTGAGGTAGCATTAAAAGATGGATTTGGTGATGACAGGTAATCAATGAAGCTACCCACAGCTAAGCTTTTGCCTCTTTCTGCTCTGGTTGATTTTGTTTTTAAACCTCTGTACTGACAAGTATTAAACCACCTGGTCATTCCTACAAATTTAGCTAAATTGGATTCATGAGCTAATACAGTGTTATTATTAGGGACTGAATCACTCACTCTGACACCATTATTTGATGCAATTCAGAAACAAATATTTAGAAGATGTGACAATTTTCTTGCTTTTATTTGTGGGTGGGATACAAACATCACAAGGTCATACAGGACACAAATTAGTATACAAGTGAGCTCTCATGCACATTGATAAGTATGGGAAGAGATCTAGGTGAATATTTAACTAGAGGTAGTCCCAGGTGCAGGTTACTCATTCAGAGTGTGTAGCATTGAAGGTAGGGATGCCTCATGTGCACACTGTGCATACATCCCTGGAGAAGTACAAAACCAAATCAGATTGGTTTTCCTCCATTTGTTCTGAATCATGGCCTGCATCTGTAATACTCTGCAGCTCATGACAATAATGCTGGAGTACAGAGTTTCTGATTGGGGTGTTTAGAGTCAAAGCTGAGAAGACTGGCACTATAAGGCTATTAGGCAGGTTCAGGTGATGCTGATCACATTGTCTGTCCACACTTTGAGAGTTACTTTTTTTTTTCAGGTAGTGGTAGTATTTTTTGCTCTGTTTCACATCTGGAACCATAGTTGATCATAGCTCCCTCCTCCTTGGGAGGTGTGTGTGTATGTGTGTGTGTGTATGTGTGTGAATATGTGTGTATGTATATATGTATATGGTGTATGTGTATTATGATCTTTTTTATTTAAATTTTTTCTTATATATTTTGATCATTTCCTCCTCCCTAAACTCTTTGTAGAACTTTCCCATATACTCACCCACCCAAGTTTACATTCTTTTCATTTTCTCACACTATCTTCCAAAAAGGTAGAACACAAAAATGAAAATCAAAACAAACAAGCAAAAAACCAATAAGACAACAAAATGCCAGAACAAAACAAACAAACAAAAATCCATGAAGTTCATTTTGTGTTGGCCGACCAGCCCTGGGCATGGGGCTTTGCCTGGAGTATCATTTCTCTAGCTTATGCCTCTCTTGACTTCCTACACTAGATTTCAGTATGTTTTAATCATTTCTTACTTTCACTATGACTGTGAGTCCCCACTTTGTGTCATTACCTCTTGTCCCAACTACTGCTAATATGATTTTTCTAAAACAAAAACTTGACTTAAATCACTTAATCCCTTAAAATGTTTCATTGTCTTCTTGCTTGAGTCAAGTTGAAACTAAATGAACAGTTATAGTTCCTGTTACCACACCAGCCCTATCTCTCACTCGTCACCTAGGCTGGGATGCATGAAACCTGTCATCAGAAGAAGTTACATTCTTCCAGACAGCAGTACTCTCACTACTGTGGCTGCAAAGTAGTGAGGAACACAGCCTTCCAGAGTTCATATTCACACTTATCCCAGCGCATCTGTCCTTTGAGACTGGGAAATTTATTTTACCCTTTGCTTTTTCCTTATCTGTAAAGCAGAAGTGACAGCATAGATTTTATATCCTAAGAATATCAAAATGTAAGAGTTTACAGTGTGCACTCTGATGACAGGCATAGCAAGTAGTAGACATTTAAATGTCAGTTGCTGTTGGACAATTTCTTTAAAGGAATTTCTCAGCTATCTATGAATACCAGTTTAGACAACATTTCCTTTCAGGAGACTTTTTTATGCTCTACATCAGATCTTCCTTTGATAACTTATGATATTTACTTGTGTTTCTGTATCATCATCTTGTCTTCATCCATTTATTTTATTGCCTTTATTCACTGATAATATTGGTATTCTGGAAGCCTGGCTGCAGTTCTCTAAAGTGTTGACTGGATAAATACTTTATTGAAAAGTCAATGGTAGACCTTAGGCACTGGGTCACCTGTCCTTTAGAAAGTGAGTATGTGTCATTGTGAACCAAGAAAAGCCAAAATGACTGGAAACCAGAGCTTCTTGTGGAAGTTCTGAGGCAGTAGCCTCATTCTTTTTGTTTTTCTGCAACCACAGGTTGACCATCACAAAATGTATCACTTTTTTTTCTTCAAAAATTGAACAAGGGAAAGACACATAGAACTAGAAGTAATTGATGGCTTCTGCCATTGATTGAAATAATTTTAAAAGAGTTTGAGATTTTCTTAGAGAATTCATGTAGTAAAATGCAGAAAACCAAGTATGTAGCTTGATAACATCCATGTAACCAAGACCATGTACACTAAGATCAAAATTAAAACATTTCTCCTACTTCAAAAGTTGTCCTATCTTGACCAGTATAGCTTGTCTTTACGAAAGGTACATTAGGCCTCTCCAGAGGAAAAAACCAATAGAGCTAGCATTATATGTCACTTATAAACACATAACACACAGTCAGGGGGTGTAATTAGATTGGCTTACAAGCAAAGAGTTCCAAAATAACCTATAGTCTACAAATCTGGGAAAGCATTAGCTGCCAGTCCAAGAAGTAGAAAGCGCCAGAACACGAGAGCAGTAGTAGAGATCCAGAGGAAAGCTAAGGGCCTGAGAACTCCGTAGGGAATTGCTCATTCAAGGCCAAATTCAAATGCTGAATCTGGTGCCTGATGTCCTTGGGCAGTAACAGCAACAAAAATTTACCAGCTAAAGAAGTTGAGCACACTCCTTCTCCCATGTTTACATGTCCTCTGAGTTCCCATATTTGGATGGAACAGTCCATATTCAGAATGGGACTTACTTAACTGAATAGTTACTAGCCCACAAATGTAATATGACATTAATAAAGACAGACTGAACAGGCCAAGATAAGAGGCTTCTGAAGTAGGAGATATGTTTATATCCTAATCTGAGCATTAATTATGTGGTTGTATTCTTCTTATAAAATATCATTAAACTGTGTAACATTCTCAAAAATTCTGAGAAATGTACCTAATAAAATATCTAGGCATCTCTCAATCCAGTCTAATCAATACACAAGATTAGTCATCACAAAAGATAACCATTGATTTTACTTCTATAATAATTTTGTCTCTTTTGAACCAAATTTGAGCTAAATAGAATTGAATTACAGATGATTTGAAGGTTGAAAATCTTCAGCTCATAATTTTCTGTAGCAGATTTATCTATCTTTGTGAAGCATTTCATTTTGTGATTGCTAGATATTTTATTAGACACATTATAACTTGTGCATTTAACTTAATATTGATGGACAGTTGTCAATAAAATATGATATAAATATAATATATACATTTAAGAATGACAGCATATTTTCTTGTTGGTAGTGTGTGAGGTAGTGATGCTGTTTTTACTTCTGATCGTCCTAAACCATATTCTTTCTACCTGCATAGTATGGTGAGAGGGTAACATTTTAATCAGCACTCAAAACATAACTTTGGCATTGTTGACTTTTTCATGTTGTTTCCATTTCCTTGACATTTACTCTTTGGCAGTTTCGCTCTTCTCATTTAGATAGTGTTTGTTCTTTTCACACCTTCTTCATACAGGAACTTAAATGATTTCTTCTTCCCTAATACATATCCACAATGATGCCCATTTTCTGTTGTGCACTGCTTTTCCAAGGTTTTAGGTGGTTCTTTACATTTCCATTTTGTTTTCATTGCATTTAGTTCTTTGACTAATGAGTTTTACATATGTGTGCAAGGTATTTTGCTCATATTTACCCCCACCACCCCAACTACTCCCCAAACCCTTTCCTGTCTCCCACCCACTTCCATCTTAATGTCTCTGTTTTTTGTTTGTGTGAATAATATACAGACAGAGTCTAATTTTTGTTTCACATATATTCCTTGGTGCAAGGCATCCACTAGGGAATGGCCAATTGACTAGGGACCATACCATTAGAGAAAACTGACTCTTCTTCCCAGAAGGCACATGTAGCTTGTGAGTCCTTCTTCTGGACATGCTGGAGATTCTTTTATACATAGTTTATTTCACTAAATATTTCATGTCTGTTTGGAAAATATATAACTGTAGCTTTTGAGTTCTGTCAATAGCACACACACATAGAGTTTGTGTATATAATGCATTAATTTTTAAAAATTTCTTTATGTTTCATTGAGTTAATCAAAATAATTAAAGTTTGATTGTGATGGCTACTTTCGGTTGTCAACTTGATCACATTTGGAACTAACTAAACCTCAAGTGGCTGGGTACATCTCTGAAGGATATTTCTTAATTAACTAATTTTCTTATTAACTTAATTAACTAATCCACCATAAATCTAGATCTTTTGAAGTGGGAAGACCCATCTTAAATGCGGGCCACACCTTCTGATGGCAGTATATATAAAGGACATGGAAGAAGGAAGCACTTGCTCTTTACCTTCCTGCCCTCCCACTGGGAACTCTATTCCTTCACTGGCATTGAAGACTATGTCTTTGGGATTCTGGAGTATGGTAAAGACTAGTTTCTCTGGAGAACCCTAACTAATATATTGATAGACTTAGTAAAAGTTCTCTGCACTTCAAAAAGCAATTTCCTATATTATCATAGAACTGACTTGGGAAAGGAAGTCATGTATTTACTGTGCAATAGATGGGTATACTGGGAAAGCTATTCAATCCATATTGATCTCAATCATCTCAGCTATCATATGTCCACTATAGCAATCCTTGGGCAATAGTGAGAATTCAGTGGAATGATCTATGGAAAGCAGTTTCCAGAGTCAGGATCATTTTAATAAGTTGAACAAATATTGAATTATAGTTATTTTACTTTCCAGGAACATAGATGGTCATGTACATAATATTTTATAATGTTGAATAGCTATTTCCATATACCCAGTTCAGCATTACAATGTCTGTTCCATTCTTTTAGTGTCTGTTGGCTAAACTACAAATCTCTAGAGCAGTTTGAGTGAACTATCACTGTTCAGAGAAATGGAAAATTTTTATTCTTATGAAAGTAAATTATTTTTGCCATCTATTATTTTTTACAACTATGTAACAAAATTGTCCCAAACAGAGTAGCCTAAGGCACCAAATCTTGATTATTTCACAATTTCAGTTGGTCAGGAAGGAGGAGCCAGTTGAGCTGAGGTTTATAGCTTAGGTTTTCTATTGAGTTTGCAATCAAAAGTATCAGCTGTGACTATACTTATTTCCATCCCCAGTTAGGGCTGGATTCCCCTATCCAAGTTTAGCATCCTGGCTATAGGCAGCTCTCATGTCATAATGTGCAGAGACACCTGAACATTTCCATAGGGCTCCCAAGTAGAAATTTGCTTCTCTCAGGAGAAAAGAGGAGAGGGGGAGAGGGGGAGAGGGGGAGAAGGGGAGAGGAAGAGGAAGACACACACACACACACACACAGAGAGAGAGAGAGAGAGAGAGAGAGAGAGAGAGAGAGAGAGAGAGAGAGAGAGAGGGAGAGAGGGATTGATTTAGATATTCGGTTCACTAAAAAGAGGTCATTAAATTGAATCCAACGACTTGATTCAGCCTAAGAGATAGGAATAGACAACAACATAAGTATCACAAGACAGATCCATGGGACTCATCATCAAAGCTGCCTTGTATGAAATTCAGGTCGCCCTACTGTTTAACCTTCCATTTCAGCTTAGTAAAGGAGAAGAAGAAGCATCAACTATACATCAAATGTTTTAAATACTGTTCATCAACTTCATGAATTAAATAGCTGTCAGATTTAATGCCATGGAAGAAGCTGAAAGATTTTAGTAAAAGCAACTTAACAAATGGCAAACAGAGAATAACTAAAACAACTTAGTTTTACCCCAAAGTGAAAGGGTTATGTGCTGATGGGATTCTTATTAACAAAATGAAACAAAAATGCAGGATGTTTCAGGTGATTGAGAATCACACTATAAATGTAGACTATGGGCTTTAGATTTCCCAGGGTTAAGGGGTTAGAGATATCTTTGTACACCTGGACAAGTCAACATTTCCAATGCCCCTATTAATCCAAGAATCAGAATTGTCTTAAAAAAAACAAAACAAACACCAAAACAGAAGAACTGATTAAAATTTCTGTCTCTGTGATTACCAGTGACATCCGCTTTGTGCCCTGGGGTCCCCTTTTATCCTTAGTGCACTTAGATTTTCAAAGATTTCCTTCTGCACCTGCTATCTGATGAATCCATGACTCTCATCAGAGAAGATGCTAGAGTTAATTTATTCAAAAGTAAAGCAAAGACACCTATGCTCTGCTGAGCTATCACACATGGAAACAGAGTACAGGCCCTTCTGTTCCTTTGTTCTCTGTGAGTACAAGGCAAATGGCTTGGGGAGTTTAGGATGCAGGCATATTTAATTCCAATTAGTCAAAGTTTGCTTAATTATAAAGAATGGACACACAGACAAATAAGGTCATTTAAGGAAAATTTAACTGTTAAGCCTTGTACTTTGTTATGTTTTAGTCACTGGAAAGAGCTGTTGAAGATAAATGTACGATCCTGAATGGATGCTGAGTTCTAATTTCAGTTCCAACCAAGACTGGGTTATATTCTCCCATGGGAATTCTGAAATCTATGAATCATCTCTCTAGAAAAAATATGCATATTCATAGGCATGCAAACTATAATAGGTTTTGGAGATTTCACAGACTCCTATTATACAAAGAAATTACTGGATGGGAAGTGGGGATTTATAAAATCAGAAGATGTTTGCTGGAAGGGTTTGTGTATTTGAGGCTTTTGAATCTCCCCTGAGAGATTTCAAATAGCCTCATATGAGAGCAGTGATAGCACTAGGGAGTGAGAAAGTGTTTCTATTACAGTAGTTATCAAACTTTTCACCATTTCCCAAGGAACCTGTTAAAGAATATAGGTTTCTGGGCTCCACCAAGAATCTTACTTCAGTAGGAGATGCTCCAGCATTTGCCTTAGATATGCACAGGAGATGCTAGCTCATGTGAACCAGGACCCCAGCTTGCAGAGGTGCCTGGGAGCTGATTCCATTTCTTTCACTTTGATGAGCTTTGCTCAGTGTGCTCTTCCATTTCATAACCTCCTGGGAGGCTTCTATACTTGGTACAAAATTATCTCCAAACAGCCCCATGTGTTACTTCAAATAAGAAAGGAAATAAATGAAAATATCATCTATCATTTACTAGATACTTAATTCTTGCCAAATAGTCTCTCCTAAAATCACTAATTTAAACCCCAAGAATTCAGATGCCTACTTCATACACAGGATAAATGACCTTATTTAGTAGTAAACATTTTTTGTCTTGATCATAAAGCTTGAAAGTGGCCGAAGAACCTGGACTTCAGAGGGTGTGCTGTGTTTAAGCATTACTCTTCATGCAATGTTCTTTCTCCCATGACTAAATTATTCCTAAATATGGAACCATCATTTGCACTTATGCGCCCCTTTGCTACCTCACCTTTGATCCTTTATTAAACATCAGTGTTATTGGTAGAGGGGGAAGAACTAACTCAGTAACCCGAGGTCCAGACTGGGACCTCACTCTGTTGTCTAAGTCCAGTAGCCATAATTGATGATCTGATGATGAAGTTAGAAATTCAGTCTGGAGTTAGAATGGATGCACCTGATTTCCTCTGTTAAAATAGATGCTAAAATGAGAACTCATTCGCAATGCCCTCATTTAATGCCTGTGTTTACCATGTCTTCGTGATTCCTGAGCCCAGCAGCACCCACCAAAACTTTCAACCATCAGACCCACTGGGGACCTAGGCACATGTATTTCAGTGATATTTTCTTTTGAAAGGAAACACCAGAGGTTGTGACATCAGAGGTGTGAAGTGCACCCTACAGGCCTGCATACTTGGTCCTCCAGCTTTTTTTTTTTTTTTTTTTTTTTTTTTTGAGGTGGTAAACTCTTTTAGGGAGTCAGCTGTACCAAGAGAAAGTAGGTCACTGGGGAAAGTGCTTGCAGGTATTTTGTCCTGGGTTTTTCCCACCTCCACTCTTTGCTTCTTGTCCATCATGAAGTAGAGCCAGACCTCTGCCATGTACATTGGAACCATGGCATTCTACTAAGCACATGGGCTAAGTACCCAGGTACTGAATTATATGAAACTACAAGCCAAGAGAATAATTTCACCTTTAAAGTCCCTCTTCCATGTATTTTGTTACTTTGACAGAAAAGTTACTAATGCGCCTACTTTCATAGCTAGAGCTGTAAAGATGAGAAAAAAATGAAGCCTTTGAAACTCTTAGGGAAAGCAGAGACTTTGTTCAAGCCCTAAAGATGGAATATGCTTAGCTTCTCCTATCAATCCAAGATTCTTGGACAATGTCCAGCAATAACGTGGGGCTTCTGCTGATGTATTACCATCTCCAACGTTAGAGAAGAAAGACACACAAGGGTCTAGTAGAAGTCCATCATATTAGTTACCATTCCACCACTATGACAGTTCCATATGACAGCCAGCTTATTAAGAGAAAATTATTTTGACTCATAATTTCAGAGGTCTGAGTTGATACTGGTTGACACTATTGCTTTAGGACTATGTTGAGGCAGCACATTGCAATGGGAGAGCAAAAATGTGTCGTGTTCACATGGTGGACAGCAAACTGAAGAAAACCACACTTCTGATGACTCTAAGACCCCACTAGAACTTGCCTCTTAAATGTTCTGCCATTCTCCAGTTGAGCTACTCTGTGGACCAAGCCCTGTAATATGTGGGCCTTTGTGGAAAACAGAAGATCCAGACCAACATGGCCATCTATAAACATACACAAGACATCCACAGGCCTTCCTGGCTGGGTTATGGCATTATGATAAACAAATATATGGTGGAGAAATTGGAGAGAAAGAGCAGCAGATCAGATCATGTGCTGTGGGAAGAGGTGGAACCAAAGAAGTAAAGGTGGGAAGGAACAGCTGATGTGGGTTGCCTGCTTGTCCTGGCCCAGGATGCTGCCAAGGGCCATGTCTGGGTCCAAAATTCTACCCCAGCCAGAGTCTGTGCTGACAGTCATGGCCCCTGTTGCAACCCAAGACCACACAGGTGCCCAGGGTCTGGTCCACTAACTGTAACCATGTTGTCCTAGGGCTAGGCTGCCCCAGGGGCCATGCCAGTCTGTGTGGCCTGTTCTTCCAGGTGGTGACATTTGGGCCTGAGCAGAAGTTGAGGGACATGTCTGTGTCCATGGCCCTGCTGCAGCCAGGGTCTCTGTTCATGTCCATTATTCCTGTTACCACTGAAGGTCATGCAGATGCTTGGGGTATGGCCCACCACCTGAGACCATGCTGGTGTTTAAGAGCAATGCTGCAGCTGTGCCATGCTGATCTGAGTGGCCTATGCTACCACCTGGGGCCATGGTGATGTCCAAGCTGGGCTGCTATTGAGGGCCATGTCTGGGTCCATGGTCCTGCTGCAGTAGGGGTCTGGGTTGATGTCCATGGCCCATGTTGCCACCAAAGGTCACATGGATGCCTGAGGTCTGAGGTGCCACCTATGGCCATATTGGTGTGTGAGGGTCATACAACCACTGGGGCTATGCCAATTTGAGCGGCCAACATCTGGGCCTGAGCTGCTGCTAAGGGCCATGTCTAGGTCTGTGGTCCTATAGCAGCCAGGGTCTGTGCTGATGTCCATGGCTTCAGATACCACTGAGCAGAGGCCTGGGGTGTGAGAAGCCACCTGTGTTCATGTTGGTGTCCAAGAGCCATGCTGCTACTTGGGCCATACTGATTTGGGTGGCTTGTGCTGCCACCAGGGTCATGGTGATGTCAAGACCTGACCTTCTGCCAAGCGCCATGTCTAGGTCCATGGTAGTTCTGTAACTGGGGTCTGTGTTGATGTCCTTTGCTCATGTTACCATAGGGTGCCATAGGAACCATGCTTAAGACCTGTGCTGAGCCAACCACCCTTCACTAGCCCTGAGAGAGCTGGCCCTGCTCCTCAATGGCCACTGCAGCAGAAGAGCTGGGCCTGCCCCTCACCATGGGCATGGGCATGGGAGAGCTGGTCCTGATTGTGTGGGCATAGAAGAGCTAGTTTCACCCCTCATATTAGGGGGACAGTCCCAGTGGTTCAGACTGACCAAATCAACTACCACCCAGACCCACATCTAGGGCTTTGGCCCACCCTAACATCTACCCCATCTGTGACCTGATAGAGTGTGTGAAAGGACCTGCATAACCATAGCCACAGGATCTCCATGACTCAGGGCCACAGCAGGATATATGAGAGGAGTTTAGATGAGGATCCAGTGATAATGGTGTATCAGAAGCCAGGGGCCTTGAACCAGACCAACTACTCATTGAAATGAACATTTCTAAGTAAAACTGAGTGGACAGAAGTGTATACTGCATGACACACCACAGCTCCCAATGTCCCTAAGACAAATGAAGAGGAGGCAGAACGATGGAGGAGTGAAGTGGGTTTTTTTTTGTTTATTTATTTATTTTTTAAAGTTTTCTTTTACAGAGGATGCTACAGTGGTGAGGGGTGGATAGGGAGGGATTGGGAAATGACCAAGATTAGAGTGCATGATGTGAAATTCCCAATGAATCAATAAAAATTATGTTAAAAATATGCAGGCAATGTTGCAATAAAAAATTGAAGCTGTGCGGTGGTGGTGCACGCCTGTAATCCCAGCACTCGGGAGGCAGAGGCAGATGGATCTCTGTGAGTTCAAGGCCAGCCTGGTCTACAAAGCTAGTTCCAGGACAGCCTCCAAAGCTACAGAGAAAGCCTGTCTCAAAAAACAAAAAAACAAAACAAAACAAAACAAAACAAAAAAATTGACTCCATGTATTAGTATTAGAGACACGTAACTAATAGATACCCAGAGAAACAAAAGTTTTGTCAGTGTGTGTGTGTGTGTGTGTGTGTGTGTGTGTGTGTGTGTGTTAAAGCCTGGGGCCCCAGCTGGTATACTATTTGATGAGATGGTAGAGACTTTAGGGGGCAAGTTTAAAGTGAGATTTTCTCTGGTGATGTGTTTTTGAAGGCAATAGTGGCCATGGTACCTTCCTTTCTCTGTTTTTGTCCAACTGGGGGTGACAGTTTCTCTTCCACACCCACTCATCACTGTGAAGTTCAGCACTGCCTAAGGTCCAAAGTAACAGAGTCAGCTTACCAAACTTCCGGTATCTTGAGCCTAAGATTTTCCTCTCATTAAGTTGTGGACATGGTCAGGCAAAACAAACGTTTATTCACATATAGTCACTCCAACTTTAAAGTGAAAATTTCAAGAACTTTCTAGAGAGACATTTCAGAATCCCCAGAATGAGGTGGCTTCCTCAGAATTTGGGATGATTTGGTTAAAATATTCCCCCTCTCTAGGTTAAAGCAAAACAGGCCTGCCTTCTCTGTGTACCCTTTTACCACAGTGTCCTTTCAGTTTATTAACTCCTAGATTATCAGGAGGGACCTTGAAAGAAGGATTTGAAAATTAGGTGTTAGGCAGACTGAGGAGCATTGTTCAAATCTTAGATGTAGAGGTGTATAGAACAGGAAGTCGTAATGACGAGGGTGGAGAGCTAAGGGAGCGGCGGGAGCAGAGGTGGTTCCGTGACTCAAGGTGCCTGCATCCAGCTCTCACAGTCTGAGTTCAAACACAGGGACCCACATTGTGGAAGGGAAGAACAGACTCCACAAGTTTTCCTCTGACCTTTATGTACACACACACACACACACACACACACACACACACACACACACTTTTAAAAAAACCTTCAAATTCATTAAATTACATGGAAGACCTGTTTAAAATGAAGATGCTGGTGGTTAGGGGTGTGGCTCAGTGGTGGGAAGAGGGAGAAAGGGAGGGAGGGAGGCAGGGAGGGAGGGAGGGAAAGAGGGAGGGAGGGAAGGAGACAGAGAGAGACAGAAACAGAGATAGAGACAGAGAGACAGAGACAGAAATAAGACATGAACATGTTCCCTGGAGTTGATCCTAGCAAACAATACCTGTCGAAGTAAAATTGGGGGTAGAAGTTTTGTAAATCAACTTTTTACGCAGTATGTCTTATGAGTCACCAGTTCAGATTTTACGCATCACACATTTAGACATAGGTAAAGGGACAAGCAGAATATTAAAAATAACTGGTGCAGTGGTGGCACTATAGTCACAACTTCTCGATTGATTATCTGGAGAATTTTGTCTCCCTCCAGAATTCTGAATTTTCTTCTGCTGAACTCTCCAGCTAACCCATCCTCATGGCTGCCACAGAGCCCCAACAACGTCGCCTCTATCGGTAACTGTGTTTTCCTCTACACCTTTAGTACAACATTTGTTTCTCTGAATCCCTTGTTCATATGAGTTTGTCAAAATCCTAATAGGGAGACAAGTCAGCACAGTTGCCTATTAACTTCAGTAGGACAAGAATAGTTCCTAATTAAACTCTTATGTCTTTGATTTAAAACACCATTTAATTAAATTATTCACCAGCTTAAGGCAGTGGTTGATTACAGGGAAAATATACCTGGAATCTGTAAGGTACATCCCCCTTCAGGGCCTCATCAACCTCCCTGAAGGCACAGAACACGTGCCTACTTGAAGAGAGACTGAAAATCATTACATCAGGCATTAAGGCTTTGACTCTGATCTAGTAGGAGGCTAGTTATGGCATTACACTCTAATGTGCCTGGCTGGCTGTGAATAGTTGGGCTTTTCCTGTCTCTGATTCTGCTTGCAAGAAACTCCCAAGTAGAAACAAAGAGAGCATTGGCAGTCTTCTCCCACCCTTCTCTTTCTAGGAATTTTCAAGGGGACCCTACTTGCCAGAGTCTTCATCATGTGTACCTGTTAACATTCATTGCCAGGAGAAGGGTAATGGTAAAAGTTCAGAGACAGGGAGAGTAGTTAGGATAAAGGTAGCTGATGGTGGATGCCTTCATTTGTGTCTCTGCACCTAGATGGTTGCCAGTGTGAACATGTGGATTTGGTGACTACGTAGCTGTCCCTGAAGGGAGACTTCATGAAGGTGACAACGTAAGACTAAGCTTCCTCATGGTAGTGGAAGGTGGAAGAAGACTGTCACAGTGGGAAGTAGGGATGGTTGGTTGTGGTTTTTATAAAATTTATTATTATTTTCAGGTGTGTGTGTGTGTGTGTGTGTGTGTGTATGCATGTGTGCATGAGTGCAGGACACTCAGAAGGCAGGCAGGAGAATCAGATTTCCTGGAGCTGAAGGTATATGCAGTTGTGAGCTACTCGAGATGTGTGCTGGGAGCCTAACTTGAGTCCCACACAAGGATGCTGTGCACTGTTAACTTCTGAGCCCGAGATTTTGTTTTCTAACATCTGACTTCTACTGGTTGTTTCTGAGACATTTTTTTCTTTAAAGCTGGGTCGGATTATCTGCTTGCCAGTTATCTACCAACAGTCAAATCAGTTTCCCTTGAGTTTGTGCAAACATAACAGAAAATATGTGATTGGCAATTAGCTATTGCTCATGGTGCATTTTCAAAATAGGATGGCTTATGCTTTTGAACCAAATAGCAGTGATGAAGGAGTTTGGGTATGCTTGCTTTGCTGTGGAGAAAGCACAAGGTTTTTACCTGAGTAATCATGCTAGAATTTTCTGATCACACTACAATGGGGAGAAGGGCAATAAACTCCAAGGCCCTTAGCTGGTTATTGTGAGAAAAGCATGGAATGTGTTTTCTATTCCATTCTCAGGCTCTCAAGCGCTTTAGTCTTCCCACAAGATGATTACCTGTAAGCTCACTCCAGCACATCAGTAAAGCCTCCTTTCCTTTTCTTCAGAGAGCAACCTCATTTCCTCCTTACTTAACCATGAGGACCTGAGGACCTGTGTGTAAGCTAAAGCCTTGCTTGTGTTTGTGCATACATGGCTCAGCTGGGATCTGGATACAGCTCCTTTGACAGGATGCTTGCTTAGTACCCATGAACCCCTGAGATCAGCACCCAGCACTGAATAGAAGCCACTGTGGTGCTGCAGCCTGCAACCCCAGCACTTGGGAAGTACAGGCAGAGGATCAAAAGTTCAAGGTCATCTTTGGTGAAATAGTGAGTTTGAGGCCAACCCAGGACATATGAAAGACCTTCACATGAACGTGCACATGCACACACACACACACCAAAATATAATAAAAATAAATAATCTAGAAGCCCTGGATTCTTCTCTTGCCTCCACCAGTTACTTTAAGTGTTCCAAGAAATTCCTAGATGTTATGTTATTTTCCTTTAAATGATGTATGGATGGCATTCAAGTTGCTCCATTTTTGTTTTTCTATCATTTAGGAAGAGCTAATTTATTATTGTAGACAAAGCTCTGAGAAGCAGTAAATTCTAGAAGTTAATCTAATTACAAAGATAAATTACCCACAAAAGTGTGGAATACAGTGAGCTAACAGTTATTTTCTCTCTGCGTTTTGAGACAAATCCTAGTTTTCACTGTGTTCCAGGTAAAGAGGAGTCTCCTTGGTTTGCTTGTGGTTTAATAGATAATAGCAAAGTCATGCTAGACTTTAAAAGTGGGTTTGCCAGATTTTATATATTTTACCTTTGATCCATGCTATAGTTTTAGTCCTTTTCCTTTGATTTTGGAGAAACCAGTTTGTAATGTAAGTTTTACATGCTACTGATATCAAATCCATTTGATAATACAAAAAAGCATCTTTGGTCTTAAAGAATGGTGGGAAAGATCATAGGGAATATTGCTTCAAGGTGCTCTTCTTTCTAGATCTCATACTCAGAAGGCAAAAAATACCTGATTGCTTCCCAGGCACTTCCAATATATTGATGCAGGTTTCAATCTTCATTACAGTTCATTGTATTCCAATAATTCTAGTATCCCAACAAATATTTCTATCCCAGGTAAGGCATGTCACAGCTAGGCTTGCCCTACTAAACATTCCTCTATGTAGGAGGAAATAGTAGCTGGCCTACTATTAATGTATCCTTCAGGATCAGATATATGACGAGCAAAGCAATATGAACCACCTGAGATCCTTTGAGTTTGAACTGTCCTCTTAGCAAAAACTGAAGAAGATCATGAGAAGCCCTATTTTGTCATCGCTCAAAGTGGAGCTTCAGTAATTTCAACTAAAGATAAAGTTATCATTAAGATTTTGCAAGTAGACTCAGCTATATGATATATAGGGATAAGAATTTCAGGTATATTTCCAAACTCAGTGTGGCTCTTCTGGAGAGTGTCAGGAACCTGGTTTGGGTTTTAGGCTTGGTTTGTGATCTCTTAAGGAAAAGAGACAAGCATAATATCTATTCTGTGGTATAACCTCAACTCCCTCAGGGATTCTGGAAGTGATGGGATGGTTGGATACAAATTTCCATGAGCAATTCTCTGAAGTAAGATGGTTTCATTTGTACTGTCAACCAGGAAAATCCATATCTCAGTTGCTGGGTTCAGTGTGTTGTGTAATCTGCATTGACCATTGCTGGATTTGACCTCTCAACAATTTTCAGAGTAGAGCAATAAAGTCATCTTAACTAAAAAATGTTAGTTTTCAGTCAAGTTTAGGTTCAGGCCTTTGTTTACATCACAGATAGATGCCCATAAACTAATGCCATTTTGTGTGTAGTGATACCTACTAAAGAGTGGGTGATGTGGCCATAAATGAAGAACAAAGGGAAATCAAGACTGGAGCTTTGCTTTCTTGTTCTCTTACCATTGTCTCCAGCTTAGACCTCCTTAACCACTGATGTGGTGGTTCAATGAAGGCATAGAAACGACTTCTTTTTGTTATTTTGCTTTTTGTTTTCTCAAGACAGGGTTTCTCTGTATAGCCTTGGCTGTCCTGGAACTTGCTCTGTAGACCAGGCTGGCCTTGAACTCATAGAGATCTGCGTGCCTCTATCTCCTGAGTACTGGGTTTAAAGGCAAGGGCCACCACCTTCTGGTGTAGTAATAACATATATACAATTATTTTCATTTAAAATTTGGGACTTGGTTTTGCTCTTTCCACCCTGATATGTTCAGGATATGACAGTATTTAGATTTTCTGGTGTCTTCTCTTCTCTATTAAAAGAACCTTGTCTCATGAATATCTTGTAGCTTCTTGATGGTGTCTTCAATAAAACAGTTTTTTTTATCCTCATGAAACCAACCCTCTATATTCTATAAGTGTGATCCTTTGGAGTTCCTTGAGAAGTTTCATTATCCAGTCTTTCTAAACACATTGCTGTGTGTTTGAGCAATGCTGCACATTCCCAGCTCAGCAGTCCTAGAAATGTCTACTGGCAACTTTCCCTCAAAGCTCCAGAGGTGCATTTTGCTTTAAGTACCACAAAAACCTCGCATTTATCAAGGATGACAGTGCAAGTCTTGACATATACAACTGTTGACAACAAATCTGTATACAGAGGTTCTTCGTCTCCTTTTCACTCATATCTGGTGAACAACAATTTCTTGCTCATTAGAAAGATATTGCTTCCCTGCAGAAGAACCCAGTATGCTATTATCTCTCATTCTAGCAACAAGATGCCAAGCCACAGGGAATGAGATGTGATTCATAAATCAGTCATGTAAATCAAATCATTCTTTGCCAGTGATTTGTTTAAATAGGGCTTCTTAAACTTTTGCTGCTTGCATCCTCTTTCACATGAGAAGGTTTTACATTATTCCAGGGGTATTGGCATATAGAATAGTCACACAAATAAAGGATTTCCTGATAACAAATCATAAAAAGTTTGTTAGTACTCTCTCTCTCTCTCTCTCTCTCTCTATATATATATATATATATATATATATATATATATATAATTTTATCATTTATTAAAGATGGAAGCAAATTTTCATACTAATGGAATATGTCTATTATTTTACATAGGAATTATATCTTTTCTGAATATATTATACTTCAGGACATAGAGCATCTTCACCATTTTTCATAGTTGATATGTATTTTGACTTTGTAATAGTCAGTGCTTAGAACACTGTTTTGCATAAACACACAGTATAAAATGGCAGAGGTATAGTTAGGATCATTTCAGAAATTTTTGGAAATTCTGTCCTAATCTCAAGCCAAAATTCATTAATTGTTAAATGATGATGATAATGATGGTGATGATAATGGTGTTTGTGTGTGAAACTAAAACTAGTTAAGTCAACCATTAATAGTTAAATTTAAACATTCTAGCAAAGTACAATCAAAAGGCACACTGGTTTGATGTTTAGATATTGAAGAATGACTGCAGAACATTGCATTTCTATAAGAGCTTATATCACACATACAGTAAAAACACTGCAACTTATATCATGAAACAGTCTTCAATTTGAATCAAAGTGTTTCAGATAGAGTTCATGGGCAATGAGTACTGTGATTATAGTCACAGTGTGAAGCATACACGCGCATTAAAAACCAACTCTGCATGATGCAGCAAGGGAGGCTGCTGTAAGAAACACCTTAGATTCATTATACATTTTATTTTCAATTGATTTGCAGTAATTGTATATTCAGAAACCGTTTACTATGTCATTTTTTTAACTCCCACATCCAGTTGTTTGACTCCCTGTAGAGTCATGACCTACATTTTAAGAATCTGAGGTCTACAGAGAAATGTGATTAATTTTCACCAATATCATAGGGAAAATTAAGGCTTCTGTGGGTTATTTTACTTCCTTGGAAAGAGGGTGTAAACACATCTATTTTCCCCATTTCTCCCTTGGCTACTGAAGATGTGACTTGTGGAGTCACTATAGTTCTCTGTGGCAATGAGAGGCAATGGGTAATTTCAGCGTGATCCATCAAAGCCTAACAATGATGAGCAACCAAACCATCTAAGTTACCAAAATCCTCCTAAGGGCTTATTTATTTTAAATAGAATGGAATTTAAATACATTACATCTAACTCCCATTGGTCAAAACCTATATCAGGGCTTACTCAAATAGCAATGGCCCTCATCTT
This sequence comes from Onychomys torridus, assembly GCF_903995425.1. Taxonomy (NCBI): domain Eukaryota; kingdom Metazoa; phylum Chordata; class Mammalia; order Rodentia; family Cricetidae; genus Onychomys; species Onychomys torridus. The sequence continues at coordinate 34,093,013 of NC_050445.1, read as the reverse complement.
TCCTTAACTTTCCGAACTTGATTTTATATGTAGCCTATACTCCATCCAGGGAATGAAATTTGGCCTTGTGTCTTGTTGGGGAAGCAAAGAATAACTCTTGGCTTGAGCTTGCCAAGAATGGTAGAGACAGACTACCTGTCTTAATCCCTAATTAGTCTCACCTGGTTCATAAGTATCAAGCAAAAGAGTCTAATTGATTTTTAATCACCCAGTGTTGTAGCAATTACCATAAAATTATGACAGTGCTAATACAATGTAGCCTCACCAAAATGTAAAAATGTATCTCTGGTTGAGCTAGTTTTGAAGTTTCTTTAACATTTGACTGCACTGTGGGGAAGAGGTCAATGCACATGAGCATACTATTGTTTTTTCAAACTCATCAATCTGTTCCTGTAGTGTCAGGACACTTTCAGCCCTGGAGATAACCATTCTCAGATGACGTTCCTCAAAAAGTCAATAATTTTCTTGGCCAACTTACTGAATGAACAGTGAGTTCTTTCTAGCCAAGACCATACCTTGGGTGTTCCTGGCTTATGAGGTTCTTCAATGCCCTTCTACAATATATCATACATACATATATATTATAATGTATAAATATATAGTAAAGTGTGTATATATGTGAAAATGCTATTGATCATCTATCATCTATCTATCTATCATCTATCTATCTATCTATCTATCTATCTATCTATCTATCTATCTATCTATCTATTTTTTGTCTATGTGTATTCTTAACTATCCTTGCCAATAGACCTAAGGTTTTTATACTTATATAATCAATAGAGTAAGTAACAAATCTTGGTAAACTACAAACTGATTGGTTTTACTTTCCTGCTGCTAAGTCAGATTCATGACATGCTTGGTGATTAGCTTGATGAATTAGTTTTAGATTTTAGCTTCTTTTTGTTCCGTTAGGATTCCCTGAGAACAAATGTCACATGAACTTGAAAATATGTGCCTTTGTGTGTTGATTTCTCTCACACTTCTATTGTGGGGAAGGGAGGCTGATAGATATACTAATGCAGGGAAGGGAGCCTAAGAACCAGACCTGTCTACCTTGCCAATCACAACAGAGATGATGTAAGTTGCTGCTGTGTGGTTACTGCTGAGAAGATATACGTTGATATGCTACTGAAGACTCTTCAGACCTTTATTCTACCTCCTGTGCCAAAGCCTTAGCCTCTCATTGAAAGCTCTCTGTAGGCAATGGTCTTGTGTTCTTATCATCCTGTCTCTACAAAAATCGGCCTCTGGTTTATATTCACCTTCCCTAGGTGTATTATTCCTTTCCACTTACAAGCATTGTGCCTTTTCTTCTTCAGGCTCTGAAAGCCTTTTGAAAAAAAAAATAAAGGAAGCATAGTCATGAGACCATGATGAGACCATATTTTATGCTTTCCCCAATCAACATCTTGATCCTCATAAGAGAGGGTCATGTGATAACAGTTTTTATTGAATATCTGTTGACCTCTGTCTTTGTTAGCCAGAGGCAGTGAAGTATGAGGCGAATCTACTTCATAGTAAATTCTATGAAGACAAATCTAGTAACTTTTCTTAATAACTTGGGGATATAAATTGTCCATTGTTCAAAGATTTAGCTGTAAGTCTAAGATAAAAGCCAAAGCCTCTCAATGACCTGGAAGATTTATTTGACCAAAGTCATTTTCTGTGCTTGTCTACCAAGTGTCAGATGCTGTGCAGTGCTCAGGCTAACACACAAGATGTTGCATTCATTAGACTTACATTTAACAAAGGGATATTGGAAGGAGGCAAACAAGAGTGAATTCACATCCATGTTGACAAGGCAAAGTTAAAATGGGATATATTGAGTGAATGGGTGATGTGTCTGGTAGGAGTGAGGCAAGCTATAAAGAAAAGTGCAGAGCTACTATTGACATTCAGTTGTTATGCTTAGACAGTTGAGGACCAGAGGTAGGCTCTGACTGTAGAGTACAGTTCAGAATTCTGGTGAGCCAAGCTGAAACTGGCATATCGGTGGTGTGGATGAACATTCAGTTTTTAGCATGTTGTGTCATGGCTGCCTTTCATATTCCAAATCAAGAGTTCAGTAGGTAAGGAAGAAACTAGGATTTGCAAGCCTAACGTCCTTACTATATGATTGCTTCTTGGTATGCACACAGCATATGTTATAAGATGGAAGAAACAATGTGGAATGGGATGAGCATTCATTAAACAACTGATAACCTTCCAAAATAGAAGTTATCTTTATTTTTCATTCAACTAGAAGGTCATTTGTATTCTTGCTGTCTATCAGGCCCTCCCTTCACCATTGTCCTTCGACTTATGGATGCTTCATTCAGATTAGAAGTACTTACTTAAACTTGATATCAATGGATCGAAAAGGATGATGCAGCAGTTAAGAGTACTGGATGCTTTTCCAAAGGACCTAGGCTTAATTTCCAGCACCTACATGCTGACTTGCAATCATCTGCAACTCCAGTTCTAGGGGATATGATACCTGCTTTTGGCCTCTGTAGGCACCAGGCACACATGTGGTGCACAGACATAAATGTAGGGAAGACAGCAACAGACATAAAACAACAACAAAATCCCTTGTTACTGGATGGTAACCCTGGAAACATGCCTGCTGGGTATGGAATGCTTTCCCTTATGGTATTTATAGATTTAGCTGATCCAGTCACAAATATTGATCATTCCACAGTAAATTTTAGGTCCTCACTTATAAAGTACCACTGTTTCTAGGGCCAAAAATTCATGGCAAGGCAGATTTCTTCAGAAACACCATTTCCTTGAATATTTGCTTCCTGCTGTAAGCCTGGCCCCTGTGAAACATTTTGAAATGTTTTGCCTTTCTAATTGTTCCCTTTTACAAAATGTTTGTCAAATATTGATTCTCTTTCACAATGGGCCTTGCAAGCAGCTGACAGTTATTTTCTTTCCCAACTTTGATTCATGCAGCTCCTGCCACTGCCAAAACCTTCCTTTGTGTATAAATCCATCACTGACCTCAGCTCAGTGCTAGGATCAGGGTTTGTTTTTTGGCTGCAGCTGGGGAACTACATATCCTTTTCCAGATATTCCAAATTATGCTGCTACAGAGCTTTTCATCTGTGTTCTCAATGCCTTGTACCAGTGTTCTGATCGAGGCAACACAACTGCCTGTTGTAGATGATATAATTATGCTCATTCTTTTATACAGAAGCAAAGGAGGGGAAGGAATGTGTCCAGGCTCATGTAGTGATTCTCAGCTCTCCATCCTCAAGCCAAAGCATATGGTGCTTGTCTTTCTATAAAATATGCAATTATGCTCTGCCTATTTTTTTCCTGATCACAGTTGCCTTTCTCTTATGATTTATGCAATTCCAGCTCTCCTTAATGACTTTCCTGTTTATCTGCACCTGTCACCCCAACCCCCTACCCCCAGCTTTGGATGTTTTCTTTTGACTGAGTGCCTGTAATGCGTTGTTTATGCCCATCAACACACTTTTTGTTATTAGATCCTGTATACAGATTCCTAGACGCAACCCAGTAGCCACAGGTGTCCTCTTAGAAGCAGCAGACACATGTGAGCCTGGCACTCCATCACTGCTGAGTTTCCAGCATCACCAGATGGCTGGATGCAGAGCCATCTCTGCTCTGTTCTCTCTGGCATCCTTCATTTTTTGACTCTTGGCTTTCATTTGTGTTCTGTGAGTTTGTTCCTCCATTCTTTTTCTTCTTAATTCAATATTGGTTAGGACCAGGATTCCTTGAAATAGTCTTGCACACATTCAATATTCTCTAGTTTTTTGTTTTGTTTTGTTTTGTTTTTTTTTACATCAGATGTTCATCTCAACCACATATAGAAATATTTCCTGGATATCAGATTCATCTTTATTAAAACTAAAGATTCATTTTCCTGTAAGTAATGGTTATTACTACCAACTCCCATGTTTATTGTGGTATAATACATACATTGAAACTTCCATCTTAACCGTTTAAAGTGTGTAGCTCTCTGATTTTAAGCATATTCACAATACTGCCAATCATCTCCTTGTCTCCTTTCATTCTGAAAAACTGAAGCTCTTTACCCACTGAATGACAAGTTCACATTCTCCTCCCTCAAGTCCCAGACACACTGTATCCATTACTTCTGTTGTCCCTAGTACAATATAGAGGTAGAAACAGGCAGCATTTATCTTTTAGTGAGTCTACATTTTGCTTACCACAATATCATTAAGGTTTTTTTCATGCTTTAGTATGTGATAAAAATTTCTTTACATTAGGCCTTAATATTCCACCTTACAAATAGGCCACTGTTCTAGTGTTCTATTGCTGTGAAGACACACCATGGCCAAGGTAGCTTATGAAGGAAGTTGTTTAACTGAGGATTTAATTACAATTTCAGAGGGTTAACCTATAATCATCGTTGTGGGGAATGTGGTGGCATGAAGGGAGGCATGGTTCTGGAAAAGTGGCTGAGAGCTTTTTATCCTGATCTCAGGTAGCAGGCAGAGGAAGTGAGACACTGGGCCTGGTGTGGGCTTTTGAAACCCCAAAGTCCACTCCCAGTGACATATCTTTTTCGACAAGGCCACATCTCCTAATCATTTCTAAACAGTTCTACTAACTTTTGAGCAAACATTTAAATATATGAGCCTATGGAGGATATCCTCATCCAAACTACCAAAGCCACATTTACATATTAATTCACTCATGGAAGATACAACTATTGTTATCATACTATAACTGTCATGAATAATTTTTATATGAGTATGGACCTACAAATACATCTTCAAGACTCGATTTTGGGGCTGGCGAAATGGCTCAGGGGATATATGCGCCTGCTGCCAAGTGTGACGACCCAAGTTCAGTCAGTGGGATCTACAGGTTGAAAGCATGTGTGGTCCTTCCTAACTTAAACTATGTGCATGAGAAACATTAGTACCACAATGAAAGAAAATTCTAGCATCATTTGGATGTAACTACACTGAACTCATCCTAGAAGTTAGAGAAAATATAAAATGTAAGAAATATTTCTTACACAGTTTTCAATTAATATGGTCTTTCAATTCAGAAATACATTCTATAGGAAAAGTATTGTATTGAAACTCAAGGTGATTTTTAAATTGAAAACGTATTTTTTTCTATTAGCTTTGTTCTACCATTCTTTTCCTAACCTCTCAATCCTCTTTTTATACTAGTTATTATAATAAAATATGGAGCTTAGTCCATCAGTGACTTGAAATTTTCTTTCTCTGGATCAGCCAGTACTCTTTGTTGACATCCACACTCTACAGCTATTGATATGAACAGTCTTTTCTCTGTCTGGGGCACCACCACCCAGCTCCCAAATAAATACAGAAAGGCTTATTCTTGCTTATGAATACCTGGCCTTAGCTTGGCTTGTCTCTAGCCAGCTTTTCTTAAATTATTCCATCTACCCTTTGCCTCTGGGCTTCTACTTTCTCTATTCTACGTGCCTTTTCTTACTTCTTACTCCATGTCTGACTGTGGCTAGGTGGCTGGCCCCTGGCTTCCTCCTCTCCTTCTTTGGATACTAGAACTTTTCTCCTATTTATCCTCTCTGCCTTGCAGCCCTGCCTATTTCTCTCTCCACCTGGTTATTCTGTTCTTTATTAGACCAATTAGGTGTTTTATACAGGCAAAGTAACACAGCTTTACATAGTTAAACAAATGCAACGTAAAAGAATGCAACACATCCTTGCATTGTTAAACAAATATTTCACAGCATAAGCAAATGTAACACATCTTAAAATAGTGTTTTACAACAGCCCATCATCTAGTCATTACTTTTTTGTCTTTCTCTGGAATGTTCTCTCTTCCCCAGCTTTGCCTCTCATCAAGACTTTCTGATATATAAAGAGGCATCCTCTCGTTTTCTAGGATCCAGTCTATGTTAACATATCCTCTACAGCAATCTTCATGGTGTGCTTCTCTGTCAAAAGAATTCATTGATTTTTTTTATTTGTTTGTTTGTTTTTCCTTTTTGCTAAACAATGTGAAAATAAGGTTAACACCAACTTCTACAAGGACTCACACACTGTATCATAGAACTTTTTGGAGCCCACTCCCTTTCAGGGACACCATAGGGATGCAGGGGGAGGGCCATCTCAACTGAATGTACCAGGCTATGCTGACTCCCCATGGGAGGCATTACCTTGTTTGAAGAGGGAATGAGGGGTGGTCTGGGGGGAAAGCTAGGGGTGGGAGGAGGGAAGAGAGAGTGATCTGTGGTTGGTATGTAAGATGAATAAAAAAGTTTTTAATTAAAAAAAAGAAGTGAAGAGCCACATCCTAGGCCTAGACCCTAACAAATATTTTAAATTGTAAGGGACTATTTTCATCTAAGAGCCCACGGTGAACTTCAGTCTAGAATACAGAGAAATATTTTATGTGTCAAAGCTATTAGTTTTTTGCTTTTAATCTAGAAAGACAACTTTAACTGGAACTTACATATGATAACAATGCAGCATAAAATGCCATTGTAGCAAAGCCACATATCATCTTCATTCTAGTTCCTGTTTATTATCTTTTGTTTATAACTAGGCCAACAGCATTGCTGATGTCATCAGCATCAACAGCCAATGCAACACTGATTTAGTGCTTAGTTTAGGAAACTTATCCTCAACAGAGTATTCATGGAAGGTGAATCTTACCTTTAAAATTTGATTTCATGCACATTTAATTAAATAATGCCCTAAAATAAATGCACTTGTAAGTGTTGAAAAAGTGGCAATTTTCCTCAGTTATGTATACAGCCCATAGAGATTTTGTATATTTCAAAGTACATAAAAAAGAAATAAGATGATCATGGACCTTCCCCAAATAGTATATTATCTTTCTCTTAACATCTTCTCTCTTTTGTCTTTCTATGGAAGATTTTTGTTTTTTTGTTTTTTGAGACAGGGTTTCTCTGTGTAGCTTTGCACCTTTCCTGGAACTTACTTTGTAGCCTAGGCTGGCCTTGAACTCACATAGATCCACCTGCCTCTGCCTCCCAAGTATTGGGATTAAAAGCAGGCGCCACCACTGCCTGGCTCTATGGAAGAATTTTTCAAAAATATATAAAACATACTGTATTTTAGCTATTTCTCAAGACTATTTGTCAGGCTATTGAATCTAAAAAGAGAGGACAAGATGAATTCATTACAAATGAATTTAATGACATTTTACTATTGAGAAACAGACTGTACACATTTCACTTGATCAATTAAGAAGGGATCCAAAGCTTAGATTCTGATGTAATTTCTCTTTTGTGAAACCCAAACATCTTTGTATTAGATATTTTGGATTACATTTATTGATGGCATGACATGATTAAACAAAATTATTCTATACTAGAATACATAAATTGACTTCTAAATGTTTATAGTCTTCAGAGTACAATGGGTTATATTAGACTTAGCCATTGTAATGAATTCTAAAAATCCAGCAAAATATCTAGGGTAATAGAAAGTCAGAATTCATCTTGCTTGGGAGGGAAGTTCTTTTATATTTGTAATTTCAACAAATTGTTTGGTTAGCCTGTAGAGGACAAAAGGGAAATGGCATATTTAAGGCTTGTGCTGTAGATTTCAAGGCAAAATTCAAAGGACTTATTAGGGCAAGAATTCAATTATCTCAGAATAATGTCAGTATAATTAATTACATTTCTTTGTTTTCAAGGGCTGGCAGTAGACACACCAGTGGGTCAGAGTGCTATAAAGGAGTCATAGGAAGATCTAGACAGAGTCTACCCACTCACTTAAAGTTTCTGGTACTCTGTAAGTTGAAATTTATGTCTACAGAACATTTCCATTTAACTGTACTCTACCTAGAAAGTTTTAACCTAATGGCTGCAATTTACTTGGCGTGTTCTTTATCTCAATTCTCCCATTCTCCATCATTTCTGCCTAGGTATGTATATATAGAAGCTTTCTGTCTTCTAGTCTCCTAACTGCTCTCTTGCTGAGCTCAAACTAGGTAACAACCGCCTATCTGTGATCAAATGCTATGCTTCAAGCCATATAGCATGACAACAGTGAACACATCAGGCAAGGGGGAGGAAAAGGTGGCTAATTTTACAGAATAGAAGCTGTGATTTAGACGCAAATAGGTTGGTAATAATCCCTCAAAGTTCCTGCCACTTAGAATAAAGGAAAGCAGACCAAACTCAAGCAGAATGGTTGTGCTAGAACAATGCTGTGATTTCAGACTCAGAGTCATAAAGAACCAAATAAGCAACTCTTTAGCATGCCAGTATGGAGGTTGTCCTGTGGGGTGCTGACACCTCCAGAGAGGAATGACCATTTCCTTTATAGGTAAATGTAGCTGAAACATTTTTTTGACTCCTAGCTTTTTCTCCCTAAAATTCTTTCCTGCTGAACTCAGTAGAGAGGAGCTAATCATTTTATATAGCATCCCTTCATTCTCCGTAGTGACTACCATGTCTCCAAACCCTCCAATCCATAGTCATTTTATTAATCAGGTATTCATTCATTTTATAAAATCTACTAGTTTCCAATGATTTCACTGTCTTTTGATATCCCAGAATTAGTGTTTCTTGGTATAGTGAAGAAGTTACAAACACCAAGACAAATATTCAGAATATCTTTTTTTGAAGGGCCAACATGAGGCACATCATGGCCAAGTTAAGTCTCAATTTGATTTCTGAAAACCAAGAAGGTGAACTTGATTTCATGAGAAGAGATGAAACTTGGGATTGCTATGCCATAAATGAATAAGTAAATAAATATTCATAAGTCAAGCAATGTAACACTTTACAACTAAATTTTCTTACTGTGGTTCCATATTGGAGTATTTATATTAGTGAAAAAATAGTACAATCATATTGATAACTATACATGGAAACTATGCTAAAATACAATATTCAACATTTTGAATTTTCAAATGTGCCTATTACATGTTACCTTCATTTGATTACAGTTTTTATGACATGTGTAAGGGCAAAATGTAGCTCAGTGAGAGCTAAGTGATTGTGCTAAAAGACTGTTGATTTCTGGGGGTTAATATTTGCATATTGCTTCTCTGTGATTTTAAAATACTGAGGGCCTGGTGAGAAGGCTTGTTGGTTAAAGTGTTTGCTGCATAAGCATGAGGACCAGATTCTCAAAACTCAGTTAATGCTGGGTAGTTGTGATGTCCTGTTGTAATTCTAGTCTTGAAAGGTGGAGAGAAGGCATCCCAAGAGTAAGTTGGCTTATGAGACCAGCCATATTGGTGAGCTCTGGGTTTAGATGAGAAACCCTGCCTCATTCAAATAGATGGAAGAATGATGAAAGGTGATTGCTATGGAATAATCCTTTTGTACACTGGAATACATAAGCTGGAGTCTAAATGCTTCAACTTTAGAGAAAGTTTATCAGAGAGTACTTAGCCATATGAGTTTGGGTTTATCTCTAGGCTCTTTTGTACTAGGCTTTTTTTGGGCCATCAACCAGCTCCCAAATCATGACACGGAGACTTCTTGTGAAGATTCATCACTTGTATTGACTTAATAAAAAGCTGATTGGCTGCTAGTCAGACAGGAATTATAGACAGGACAACCAAAATAGGAGAATGATGAGAAAAAAAAGGGGTGGAGTCAGGGGAGATGCCAGCCAGCCACCAAGGAAGTAGGACATGTAGAAAATGAGGCAACAAGCCATGAGCCACATGGCAAAGCATGGATAAGAAATATGGGTTAATTTAAATGTTAGAGTTAGGTAGCAACAAACCTGAGCTATTGACCAATCATTTATAAGTTATATTAAGTCTCCAAGTCAGTTATTTGGGAAGTGGCTGCTGGTTATTTGGGAGCAGGTGGTTGGGACAAGAGAATGCTGATAATAGATGGATCCTTGATCTTAGCCTTGAGTCTTCACCTGCATCTTTGTCCATTTACATCCACACACAGGTACCTACATAAATGCAAAAATCACACACACACACACACACACACACACACACACACACACACACACACACACGAGAAATAATGAACAAAACATGAGCTAGCAGACAAATACTCCAACTTCACTCTGTTACCCTCAGTGCTGTAATTCTGAAAAAAAAAATATTAAAGTTAACTATGGCCAGAAAATCACAAGTCATGCCAACTTTTCTTCTTTACAGACAAATATATTATTTTCATATTCCCATACTTATGATCACAGTGTGTTCATGATGAATTTTTCTGACATTATAGATAGCAGAGGGTCAAATTAACACATTTACCTCTTTCTTCACAGGGTTGAATATTACTTTTCCTCTTAGAGCCCATTTAGTTAATTTCCTTACATCTGCTTTACCCCCAATACAGTAGGAATTTATAATGCTGAATATCTTCAAATATTTCGGTGATATATCTGGAAAATAAGAGAACATGTGTCAGAAATCTGCTAATGGAAAGCCATACCCTGGTCTAGGAAAAACTCTGGAGAACAACTTGAAATAGTTTTATTTTTCTCAGAGCACTAATAACCACCTCAGTTCCCAATGTAGTATTATAGGTCCTACATGTTCTAGAGCAAGATTATGTTACAAATTTTCATTCACCAGGTGACTGTGAAATGACAGAGAAGCCTGTATGGGAAGTAGAAGATGAGTGTTGAGGAAGAAGATGAATAAAAATCTATTCTTGCTTATAGGAAAGTTAAAGGTGTTGACAAAGGTGGAGGTAGACAAATTTTAGAGACCCTCATGTGAAAAGTAAGGTCTAGGAAGTACACTTTGTGGTACACACTGGAGTAGAGCAGAACACAATGACCAGTCAAGCAGGAGCTGTGACTTCCCATTGTTCTTCTAACCTAGTTCTTAAGACAGTACATGTGGATATAAAGCAGGTCTGTGGGAAAGGTAGATTCAAGTTTGTGAGAGAAATTACCTCACTACTCTTATCCCTATATTTTCCTCAATATTTTTGAATAGTAGTTTTAGACAATATTCAGCAAAATTCTGTTTCAAGACAGGCAACAGAATAGCATAGAGGTTCTAAAACCACTATCTATACATCACTAGAAATTCTATTTTCACACATAATTCTAGAAACACCAGTATTGTAAAGGTCTGTAGCAGGGCTACTGTTTTGGCTAACAGCTGGAATGTGCTAATTGATTAATTAAGTGGCTAGGTCATTTGATGTCCTCTTAAGTTTAAATTGATGAACTAGCTCAAGTCTAGAACATCCTTGAAGGGTACTGAAGAGTAATCTTCCAATCATCAGAAGATTTTTAGGAACTTTCCATGTCTTTGATTAATTTACTTTTCCCCTATAAGTCTCTATTTTTCTATCTTTCAAATTTTACTTTTAGGTGAATGAGTTCTTCTTTGCTTCATATTGTTGTTTATGCTGGATTGTGGAATTCATCTCTTATACTCTACTCTGTGTGAGTAGGAATTATATATCTGAGGTTTACCTAACCAAGTACCTCATCTCATCTGAGCTGTGGTAGTGTGTGTGTGTGTGTGTGTGTGTGTGTGTGTGTGTGTGCATGTGCATGCATGTGCATGCCAGGTGCATAGTATGTATGTCTACCTACTGTGTTTATGTGTGCATGTGCCTCATATGTGGTACATGTGTGTGTGTGCCTGCATGCATTTATGTGTGCATATGCCACTTGCATACAGGTGCCTTAATATATCAGAGGGTGTTGGATCCCATGTAATAGTAGTTATAGGCAATTGAAACCCACTTGACTTGGGTGCTGTGAACTCAATCTGGCTCCCCTGCCAGAGTAGTATGCTTTTTAACCTAACCACTGAGGCGTCTGTCCAGGCATCACATGTAGTTTCAGGTGAATAAAATCTTCAGCTTAGGAATTATTTGATTTTAATTTGAATGATGGAAAAATATCACCCTTATAGATAAAGTATAAATAATATGTTTAATCCCAGCCTTGGGAGACAAGGCAGGGAGATGTCTGAGAGTTTGATGTAGGCTTGCTTTACACAATAAATCTCAGGCCAGCTAGATCTACATAATGAGACTGTCACAAAAAAAAGAAGCAACAAACAAACAAGTGAACAAACTACACAAAATCACAAAGCCATGTATTTTGTGAATGTGCTAATGTGTTTTGGATGGGACATGCTTCTCATAGGCTTTTGGTGGGCATTTTTCTGGATTATGAGGCCTAGCTTACTCAGAAAGTACTGCTGAATTGTTTTCTAGGACTGGTGTGGCTAATGGGAATGTGGTATCTGTTTGAGTATTGCTTCTTAAAAGAAGATAAACTCTGGAAGGGCAAACATTGAAGTTTATTGCCCCGTCTAATCTTATCTGAAATATCTGTTTTTCCTGATATATCTAGTTGTGAGAAACTCATGCCCTCACCTGTTGCCACCACCACCATGCTTTTCCTGTCAGGTAGACCATGTCCTTGCAAACCATGAGCCCAAATGAATCCTTTCTTTCATACATTGCTCATTTCAGGTACTCAGAGAAAAGAAACTGATCCCCTCAGCACCATCCCAGAAAGAGCTCCATGGTGTCAGGAGATGCTTCATGCATGCATCTGCAGTTAATGCTTCCTCTCAAATACTGAAGATTTTCACTAAAGAGTTTTTGTTCTATTTGTCTTGACCTGTCTTTCCATATTGCAGTATCTGCTCTGGCTTTGTTTTATTTGGGAAAAACTAAGAGAATGTTAAAGGAGACTGGGAAAGAGTTCCAGTTTAATTGGGGGAAGGAAGTTAATAATGCCTACTTTCGTCATCCCAATTTGATAATCTCTTTTTACAATTTATTTTTATTTTGTGTGAATGAGTATTATTTTGTCTGCATGTATGTCTGTGTACAATATATGACGGATGCCCACAAAGGTCAGAAGAGGGTGTTGGGTTCTCTGTAACTAGAATAAGGAAGGAAGGAAGCTTTTGTTGTGTGATTTGATGATGGATTGATTCTCACATTTCTGAAAAGTATATGGTTACTTCTAGAGTTCTCTAACACACCAAAGAAAAGTTACATTATGGTGTTTGAGAAATGTTGCTCACTGTATAGCTAAGACTATAATTACAGTTACAATTTTGTATTTACTCTACTCTATAGTAGTGTGGTCTTCCCATTTCCTCATCACATTAGCATTTGGCCCTCTTCCTGGTAGGTAGCCTGTGATCAGCTCAACCTCCTTTGCCCCAGAGCCCTTTTCCTGGGGCCTGCAGGAACACAGATGTTGGTTTTACAGTGTCATATCAACTTGATTTTCCTTTTCTGCTTCCTAGGTCAGTTGTTTATTTCCTTTACTTCTTGTTTTAATACATTTTATTTCTGATTCACATTTAACTGTAATGGGTTTTAGTGTGATATTTCAACATATGCCTTCTGTGTGCTTTAATCAAATTCCAGTTTCCCTTATCCTCTACCCCTCTAGGAATTCCTATTCTACATTCAATGTGAGGCCAGAGAGAGACACACATAGAGAGAAAGAGAGACAGAGAGAATATGTATTTCTGTGACTGCCTTGTTATTATTGTTTATTATTATTTTTTAACCTAATACCACCCTACTCCCAACCATTTTGCTGCATAAGCCAGGGTTTCATTTGTCTTTTCTTTATGGCTGAATAATCTTCCACTTTGTGTATTTATCATATTTTATTATTCTATTTGTCCTCAGAATACTCACTGGTTTTGTTAAACACTTTCCTAACCAATTTCATGTAAGAAATATGCAGGAGAGAAATCCCTTATGTTTTTACATATCTGGAACTATTTTTAGCTTACCATGGCATTTGGCTGCTGATAATGTAGAATACGGGATTCCTGGGAATAATTTAGCAAGGGACTCTGACAGTACTGCTACAATGGTTCTTTGTTTTGGAGTGCTTGATGAATATGTCATCCATCTGTGGACTGCTGTTTTAAAGACTATCTTTCTCTGAGCTGCAGCTCTTTTTAGGGTCTTCATGACATCATATTTTTAGAGTTAGACTTTCCCTTGATTTTGTGCCAAATTTTTTCAGCATGGGACACAGAAAAATATTTGCTAATTATTTGATAATTTCCCTAGCATTTTTCTCTTCTCTTATAAGGACAGTGTTCTCCTGACTGATTATCTACTTTATGTCATTCCTTTTTATCTTTCCTATGCCTTTTTTGCATTAATGATTATCTCTTCAATAGTGTCTCACAAAATTTGGAGTTTTTTTTGTTGTTTTCTGATGGTTTTTCTTGGCTTGTAGATTTTGAGGATGAAATGACCTAATGGTCAAAATGATCAAAGTATACAAAGTAGAGGTTTTTAATATCGTGGTTCCCCCCTAGAACTTCCATTGAACTTCTTATTGTTTACTAAGATTTTAAGAGATCTCTATTGTTTTTTGATAGCCTGTTGATTTTAAGGATGAAATTACCTAATGATCAAAATAAACACTTTGGAGATCTTTTTAAATCATAACTTTTCCCCAAATCCACCGTATTTCCTTGGGACTTTTAATAATTTTGGTCTCTTTTGGCTCTCAGGAGTTCCTCAGAACATGTTTGTTCACATGTAATCATGGCAAAGTGCAGGCCCACCCAAGACCTATATGGGTTTTGCGCTGTAAGTCATACGGCGTGGGTTATACACACTACAAACTGTGAGAACAAAGGGTAAACTGACTCCTCCTTCCTACTCAATCTTAACATGTGGTCTCTTTAGCCATGTACACCTGTCCTTCACATTCCAGGCTGACAGCCACTCTGTCAGTTTTGTGTGTCTGCTGCTATTCCATAGTCTATTATTGGCTGAAATCTCTCATTATTAAAAACTCCATTTCCTGACGATTGTTTTGTTTGCATGGTTATATTCTTTTCATTATGCAAATGAATATGGATTTACAGTTTTCCTGAAAGACTCTTGCAGAGAAGACTATAGAACACACTTTGAAATCTCTTGTTCTAAATTATTTACAAACCCCTTTTCTTAAAAGAAAAAAACCTACAAATACAAACAAAACAAAATCCTACACCATCTTTTTTTTTTTTTTTTAAAGCCCCTTGAATCTATCTTTTTCAATCTGGTTGATTTTTCTCAGCCATTGTTATTTTATTAAGATTAATTTAGTTTTATTTTTATGTGTATGAGTGTTTCTCCTGCATGCATGTATTTGTACCACAGGTGTGCTTGCTAGATGCAGAGGCCAAAAGAGGAAGCTGGAGTCCATGGTACTGGAATTACAGAACATTGTGAGCCCTACTATGGATACTAGGATTTGAATCTCCATCCTCTGTAAGAGCAGCAAAGTCTCATAACTAATGAGCCATTTCTCCAGTCCTTAGCATCATCATTTTGCGACTTGATCATTTTGGTCATGAATTCTCACATGCACCAATAATCCACTCTTTTTTTTTAATTACTGAGTAGTGCCTTGTGAGTATATCATGATTCATTCACCTGTTGAAGGACATTAACATTGTTTCAAGTTGGATAGCGTGAATTTAAATTTAAATGGTAATCAAGGTGAGCTCATTCTTGCAAGTAAACCCATGAACCAATAGAATTACTGTCCTCCTCTGTCCTTACAAGAAGATATACACAATGTTCACTCTCTAAGTGCTGGAAAGAGAGCTAACTGGTCAAGAATGGCTTCTCACAGCCACCTTAACTCCAGCTTCAGGGTATATGAATCCTCCTTTAGCTTCTGTGGGCATTTGTACTTCCATGCCCATAATCCACATATAAACACACATGATGTAAAATTCAAATAGCTCCCAGAAATGACTCTCCCTTTTCCCTTTCTCTGATAAGTTGAAGATAGTGCACAAAGTTCGCCCTTTGAAGAAAGGATAGAATCCTTCACCACAGACTGAGTCATCTCCCCAGAGTCTGTTTTTTAACCTTCAGAATCTTGAAAAACAAATTTCTGTCACTGAAGCCACCTGATGTTTGGGATCTTGTTGTGGCAGCTTATTCAGAAGAATGTGAGTACTGAAAACAAATTCCACAAAAGAAGTGCATGTCTTTATTCAGAAAATTATAAACCTTACAGAAAATCACTGGGAAATTTTAAGAATAGTATTTGAAATATTCTATATTACAAAGAAGTTGATTGTCTCAGTGACTTTAAATCAAGACTGATTCATAAAATCTTACCAAAAAAAAGGAGATGTCGTCTATAAATGGTGAAGACGCATGAAAGGTTTGAGGACTTACCTCGGGGTTTCAGTGCTTATTATCTGGCTGTGATGGCTACCAGAGGACAGCTCCTGGACAGCTAGAGAAACAACCCAAAACGGAAGAGCATGCTTGTGGAGATGGGTCTGGGTAGGCCAACGAAGAATTGCTGTCTGATCACAGGATTGTCTGGTATTGGGTGGGACTGAATGTGCAAATCTTTCCAATGTTTTTATGATGATGGTGCTATGGAGATGGTGGGCGAACAGGACTGTTGGTGAGTGTTGAGGCCGTAGGGTTATCCCCAAGTCAGAGGATGACATTTGGATGCCTGGTTTTGAAAAGGGCTTGAGGGTGTGAGCTTCTTCCATCTGGTCTTCTGCCTTGTGAGGACACAAAATGAAGGCCATCACCAGACACCAAAGCCAAACCTCGATCTTAAACATTCCTGATGTTGAAACTAAGAAATAAGTATCTGTTCTTTATAAATTTCCAAAACTAAAGTGTTTTCTTAAGGAAGAATGAAAGTAAGAAAAGCTGAATGAAACTACTGCTAAGAAGGTGATGGATCATGACCTGACAGGAAAACAGACATCTAGTTCACATCATATAGTAGTATGTCCTGATGGTAAACGGATGTCTACTTCACCTCATATAGGAGTCAGTGTCCTGACGATTAGATGCCTAAATGGAAAAATAAAAATTGGTCTTTTGAAAGAAAGATATGGGAATTTATGTTTTTTTAATTTAAGGCAAGTCACATGTCCATCCTGAATCATAGCTTTGACATTCAAACTATAAATTTTAAAGTTTTTAATTCTTGAAAAGAAAAAAGAGAAAACAAAACAGCTACAAAGTAGGAAACATTATTTATAGAAAGTAAATGAAAACAATTCTCTTAGAGAACATGAAGCTTATGAATTCAGCCATGCTGGGTCCAGTGGTCTCTGCCCCTCCCTGCAGCACTGTGATTATAACCACACATCACCACTTCTGATTTTTGACATGGCTTGTGGGGATCTGAGCTCAGGTCCTCATGCTTGCATATCAGGCTCTGTATTGGCTGAGCTGTCTCCTTGTTTCTATAAAGGACAGAGAACATAAACCAACAAAAATTAAAAGACATATAAATTAATAGATTTACGGAAAGGAAATGTTATAAAGGGAGAAGGAGATAAACCTAAAATAAATTTTAAAACACACAAATTAGAGTTGCAGCTGGGGGCTATGCCAGGGTCCGTGGCCCTACCGCAGCCAGGGTCTGTGCTGATGTCTGATGTACCTATTACCATCGAGGGCCATGTTGGTGTCTCAGGGGCATACTGCTGCTGGGGCAGTGGTGACATCCAGTCCCAGCTACTGTTGAGGACCATGTCATGGTCCATGGTTCTACCATGGCTGGGGTCTGTGCTGAGGTCCGGGTCCTGCATTGCCACCAAAGGTCTCATCGAGGCCCAAGGTTAGGGCTGCAACCATTCTCACCTGGGTGGCCAGTCCCTCTCCCCAGAGCCAGGATGTTGACTTTGCCTAAGCTGCTGATGAGGGCCATGTCTGGGTCTTTGGTCCAGCTACAGCTTGGGTCTGTGTGGATGTTTGTGGCTTGTGTTACCTCAGGGGCCTTAGAAACTATGTGAGGTGAAATCAGAGGGCCATGCTGAGCTGGCCACATCTTTTGCTGGACCTGGAAAAGCTGGCCTTGCCTCTCGCTGGACACTACAGCGGAAGAGATGGCCCCTGCACCCTAGAGAGATGGCTGCTCTTCCTCATCACAGGCCAGGGTAAACTGTCCTTCAGGGCATGCTTGTAGGGGAGCCCAGGGGACCGGAATGACCAGCTTGGCTGCCATTGAGGCCCACAACTGGGCCTTGGATTGATCCACCCATCCAGGACCTGCTGGAATTGGTGAAGGGACTGGACCTGTGGAAAGATACTGTTTATGTGGGAGCTCCACCTCACACAGCTCCTCCCCTAGACCCGCCCCTTCAAACCCTGCCAAATACAGCTCCTCCCCTAGAGAGGATCAAGACCACTCCCACAGGGGGGGATATATAATCAGCATCCCTGAAAACAGACTGGTGGTTCCTCTGGTCTCACACCCTTCTCCTCTCTGTGGGGCCTGGGAATCGCCTGGGAATGCTTTACTCATTAAATCAGGGCTTTTCTAATTTGTTCTGATTTGGTTTGTTGCCACAGCGGGGAGGCCTTCGGGAATCCTAAAACTTACCAGAAATCTGGAAGATCTCCAAGACTCAGGGCAGCCACAGGATATCCCAGAGGAGTTCCGGTGAGGGTCCAGTGATGATGGTGTACCAGAAACCAGAGGCCTTGAACCAGACCAGTGACTCTTGCAATTAATATTTGCCAGTAAAGCTGATGGGACAAAGAGGTGTACTATATGGCACACTGAGGCCTCCATTGCCACCAGGATGAATGAAGAAGTGTTGGAGAAGCAGGAAAGAAAGAGAAGCAAAGAGATTTTTTGTTGTTGTTGTTGTTGAAGTGTTTTTTGTTTTTGCTTTTGCTTTTGTTTGAGTGCATGCTTACTTTGATCTGTTTCCTTACATGTGTGTGGGGGGGGGGCAGGGATGAGGGGAGGATATGGGGGCACTGGGAGGTGAACAGAATTTGGGTTCATGATGTGAAACTCCCAAAGAGTCAATAAAGAAGTTTAAAAATAAACATACAAATTAATAGAATTGTAGAAAGGAGATGTTAAACAAACTTCAGGATAATGCATACATCATTAAGAGTAGGAAAGAGATAACTGGTAGGGAGCGTGTGAATGTCAATGGGATAGGCAATATCCTACTTATTGAGCTAGGAGTTGGAGGCACATCTTAACCATATTGTTATTATTGTTTATGTATAATATATTTGTGATATGTTCTTTATGTATAGTTTTAAAATATATGGAATACTACATCTAAATTATGTTCCTTTTTATTTATCAAATTACAAAGTCCCTCTGAGTTGGGTAATGAAAGAGAAAGCATCTTAGGTGATTTCAGTTGCATCCCTGTCCTCACTTTTTCCTCTCAGATCCCTGGTTTTTATTATTTTTATTATATGACCTTTGTCTTGTCAAGGACTGTGATGGCATTTTCTGTGTGATTCAGTAAAGTTTGGACTTTTCTTTAAGGTTGATTCTGAACATTTTCTTCTGCTAAACCATTTACATTTTCATAATTATAAGAATGTTATATGCAGCCTAGCAACAGACTGTGGTTGCAATAGTAAATCACTACACACATTCTCCTGTCTGAAAATGAATTTTGAAATGTTCTGATCCCACAAATTATCTTGGAATTTATTTTGAATTCATTGATTATTGTCAATTAATTTTTCCTCAAGAACCTTGAAAATATTGACAACCGAGTCTCATAGAAATTCTAATTATTTTTATTTTAACCAAATTTAATCAATTGGGCACAGGGATTTAAAACATATGAACTGACTGGAATCTGGCCTTGGTCATAATTCTTATGCTACTGCTTCTTACATTCTATGCTGCCTCTTTCTTAAATTTATACTGGATTTTGGAAGTAAAACTTTATTTTCATGTTTGCAAATTTCTAATGAGCTACCTGTTTGTAAGAGTCTTATTTAATTACCATATTATTAGTAATATTACATTTGGTTGACAACTTACCTACATACAGACTTCCAGAAATAAAAATACGTTCATAGAATTTTTATTTCAGTATCCAGTAATGGTGGTAAGTCTAATGTCAGTCTGATTTCACAAATAAATACATTTCTTCATTTTGGAGTTCTAAATTTTTAATAATATCTGATTACCCACTTTTCATTAGTTTATCCTCTCTCAATATTAATGCCATTATAACATTTATTAGCTCTGTGATATATTTTCTGAGTTTATGAATAATCTCTTAGGTGATTAAATAAAATTTTATTAGCTACTTAAGGAAGTAAATGAAGACCAGTGAAACAAATTTAAATGAATTTAAATTTAAAAAGTAAAAATAATTCACATTCTGTGTTATTCCATAAACATTAATTGTATCATGTAAAATATAATGATATTGAGATATTTGCATTTTTATAATTTTTTAGTATTAATTATGTAGCTTTATAAGCATGATGCATATTGACTCACAGTAGGATTTCAAGAATTTGAAGTAATAACGAATTTTTTAAATGTATTTATTTTATTTTTTTTTCATACAGATATTTGTGTTTTAATTTTACATATCAGCCATGGGTTCCCTTGTCCTCCCCCCTTCTGCTCCCACCCCCCACCTTCCCTTCAGTCCTTCTGCCCATTCCCATCTCCTCCAGGGCAAAGACTCACCTGGGGATTCAGCCCAACATGGTAGATTCAGTACAGGCAGGTTCAGTCCCCTCCTTCTAGGCTGAGCAAAGTGTCCCTGTGTAAGCCCAAGGTTCCAAACAGCCAGCTCATGCACTAAGGACAGGTCTGGTCCCACAGCCTGGGTGCCTCCCAAACAGTTCAAGCTATTCAATTGTCTCACTTATCCAGAGGGCCTGATCCAGCTGGGGGCTCCACAGCCTTTGGTTCATAATTCATGTGCTTCCATTTGTTTGGCTATTTGTCCCTATGCTTTTTCCAATCTTGAGCTCAACAATTCACACTCTTACAGTCCCTCCTCTTTCTCCAAAATTGGACACCTGGAGCTCCACCTGGGGCCTGGCTGAGGATCTCTGCATCCACTTCCATCAGTTATTGGATGAGAGTTCCAGCATGACAGTTAGGGGGTTTGGCCATCTGATCACCAGACTAGGTCAGATCAGGCTTTCTCTCGACCATTGCCAGCAGTCTACAGAGGATGTATCATTGTGGATTTCAGGGGACCTCTCCAGCACTCTGCCTATTCCTGGTCTCATGTGGTCTTCATTTATCATGGTCTGTTATTCCTTGTTCTCCCTTTCTGTTCTTGATCCAGCTGGGATCTCCTACTCCCCTAAGCTTTCTTTCCCTCAAATCTTGCCCTTCATTACTCCCACTGTCTTCCACGTTGTTCATGTAGATCTCATCCATTTCTCTGTCAGTGGGTGATCCCTGTGTCTTTCCTAGGGTCCCATTTTCTAGGTAGCTTCCCTGGAGTTGTGTAGCAGTCTAATCATCTTTGTTTTACATCTAGTATCCTACTACGAGTGAGTACATACCATGTTTGTCCTTCTGAGTCTGGGTTACCTCACTCAGGATGATTTTTTTCTAGATCTATCCATTTGCCTGCAAACCTCTTGATGTCATTGTTTTTCTCTGCTGAGTAGTACTCCATTGTGTATATATACCATGTTTTCTTTATCCATTCTTCAGTTGAAGGGCATCTAGGTTGTTTCCATGTTATGGCTATTACAAACAAAGCTGATACGAACATAGCTGAGCAAATGCCCTTGTGGTATGATTGAGCATTCCTTCAGTATATGCCCAAGAGTGGTATAGCTGGGTCTTGGGGGAGATGGATTCCCAATTTTCTAAGGAAGCGCCATATTGATTTCCAAAGTTGCTGTACAAGCTTGCATTCCCACCAGCAGTGGAAGAGAGTTCCCCTTGCTCCACATCCTCTCCAGCATAAGCTGTCTTCAGTGTTTTTGATAAATAATTCAAATTCTGTGTTATTCCATAAACATTAATTTTATCGTGTAAAATATAATAATATTGGGATATTTGCATTTTTATAATTTCTTACTATTAATCATGTAGCTTTATAAGTATGATGCGTATTGACTCATAGTAGGATTTCAAGAATTTGAAGTAATAAAGAATTCTTAATTTCGTCATTCCTCAGGTTTCTTAAACCTGAGTTTTTGTGCTGTGATTTGGACTCTATGATTTCTAAGCATATTTACTTTATAACTTAAGCATATGATGGACTTAAAGTTCTATGTCAAACATAAATGTGCTTCTACATTTGTCTGCACATTTATTTTACATTTATATATGAGACATATATGCGAATAGGTACATAGTGTCAAAGGTAAAAGCAATTATAAAGATTCCCTTTATTTTTCCCAAAAATACTATTTATTTTTATTTATTCTTCTCTCATATATTACATCTTGACCATAGTTTCTGTCCTCCTCCAAGTTCCTCCTCTACCACATCCCCTCTCCCTTAGATCCATTCTGTTCCCCTTCAGAAAAGAGCAGGCCTCCCAGGGATATCAACTGAACACTGCATAAAAAGTTAAAATAAAGCTGGGCACATACGTTCATATCAGGGCTTGATTAGATAGCCCAGTAGGCGGAAAAGGGTCCCAAGACCAGGCAAAAGAGTCAGAGACAGCCCAACTATCACTAGGATCTAACTAAGATCCCTACAGGCTCCCTGATTGTCCCTTCAATCTCTGGGAGTCCCTGTGAGCTCTGGTTAGTTGATTCTATGGGCTGTGTTCTTGTGGTGTCCACCCCTCTGTCTCTTCCAGTCCTTCCCCCACCCCTTCTGCAGGATTCCCCAAGCTCCAGCTAATATTTGGCTGTGGGTCTCTTCATTTGTTTCTGTCAGTTGCTGGAATGAAGCTTCTCTGATGACAACTGGACTAGGCACCAGTATACGAATATAGCAGAGTATCATTAGGAATCATTTCATTGACTTTTTCCCATCTTTTTGCCAGTCATGTTTGGTTCTATCCTAGGTCCCTGGGCCATCTAGCCTCTCATTCCTGGCCCTCCAGGCAGTGTCAGATATGGGCTCCCTCTCATGCTGTTGACCACAAGTTGAACCAGTCATGGGCCACTTTCACAAGTTCTGCTCCTCTCTTTACCCCAGCACATCTTGCAGAAAGGGCAAATTGTTGGTTGAGATTTTTGTTTCTGGGTTAATGTTCCAGTCCCACCACTGGAAGCCTTGCCTAGTTACAGCAGATGGCTGGTTCAGGCTCTGTACTCCCCATTACTAGGAGTTTTCACAAGGGTAAAGATCCCCTTTAAAACATCATGGAGCCAGTTCTTTTGCCACACCTCTTCTCCACTCTTCCTCTTTTATGGGCATGTCATAGTATTCATCATGGTCCATGCTTAACAATTTATTGTGATTACAAACTAGGTGGATTTCTTTTGTGATTTATAGAATATCCAGATGTTCCATTATGTGTGATGTTAATGACTTTCTTATGTATCTATCTATTTACATTTGGCTCTCTCTGCCAGATCTTTCTGCGATTTAACCACACAGCCAATTAGAATTAAGTTACTTTAAGTCAACATTTTGTTTGTAGATTTTTCTATCTCCAAGTTGATGTAAATACAGCAATCATTACTGGCTTTTTTTTTTTTTTTACTTGTTTGTTTAAGGACAATGTCTTCCATCTTATAAAAATTTCTTCCAGATGGAATAAAAACTAGGTTATGTGGGTAGACTTTGAGTTGTGTAAATGTCCTGATGAGAGCCAGAGACCTGCTTCATTTACTTCTTTGTGAATGAACTACAAGTTTTGCCCAGAAAATTAAGAAATGCCTTCTAATTTTTACAGTTCTGTAAATTTAGTGGCATATGCTTCCCTTGTAATAATCTTCCCTTTGATGTGACTCCTACTTGTCATTTGAATTTTTCCCTGTGTGTTATAGTTTGTCTCTGCTAAGATAACTTGTTCATCAATTTCTCTTCCATTGCCTTTTCCTTTTTTGATTCTATTTTTGTCTGTCTAATCATTCTCTGTTAAGTTTTCCCTTTCTGTCCCTAGACAGAAATGCTGTACTGTAACTCCATTCCAGCCTACTTAGAATGAGTTTTCAAATTCTTTAAAGTCTTTAATTTCCTCTTCACTTTCTAGAGTAGGTTTGTCAGCTACTTTTCAATAGTATTCTATTTTCAAATCTTTTTTGATATCATTCATTTCAAATCTCATTTGATACCATTTCACTTCCTTTTGTTAACTAATATCTGATGTTATCTTTAACTTCCTATAAACAAACCCAAAATAAAACAGATAATCTTTGCTTAATAATTTCTTATCAGTTTTAGTTATACATTATAAAAATTATTTTTATATTATGCATTTGCCTTTTGTCATTTTATCATTTATTTTATTTATTAGCTACAAAATAAACTAGATCTATCCTTAGCCTTCCATTGACTACCCCTCCTCCCAAATTTTAAAAAAAATTATATCTTTCTTGGCTTTCTTATTTGTTAATCTTACCATGGTTTGAATTCTCTGTTTCAATCCTTTGTCAGGAGGACTATGGTTGTCTGAAACACACTATTCATCTTTCTATAATTCAATCATTTGATGGGCTTGAAAAGGAACAGACTTGGGCAGTCTACCCTCAATAATGAGTTTGGTTATGTTATATTTGGGTATTTTCTATGTCCAGGGTAGGAATTAATTATCTACCAAAGGGAACTGAGAGAGTAGTATTGTAGTACATGGTAAATGAACAGTTAACTGGTTATTACTTGTGAAGAGTTCTCTTAAAATGCATTGAACTCTACTAAAATATACCCTCTTTTCATAAAACTCTTCTCTACTCTCCCAAATTCTGGGCTCTTTCCCACATTAGCATTCTTATGATATCACCTATTAATGTGGGCTTCAGTTCAGATGAGTATATCTTACAGTGCTGTCTACTGAGACTTTCTGATCTCATGAAAATGATGGTGGATTATGCTTCTGTTTCTACACAACTTTCAGTTATCAGGTCACAAGAAGAGCTTCTGGGTTGGTATTGAATAAACTACTGCTGCTTGGAGAGAAAGGATCAGGTTGTGTCTCTCACACACACAGTTTAAGTTAGGAAGGACCACACGTACTTTTAACATCTCCAATATCCAAGAAACTACTAGGTGTCATCAAACACATAGAATGATTGTTTCCCTTTGAAGATCCCAAAAGTATAATTCATATCATCTCACAAATGAACAATGTGACTTAGTGGTAAATGATTGCATCAAGGTCACTCAATGAATAAAGGATGGAAGTAATATTTAAATTTATCTTTTGAACTCTATAGCATATGCTTTTTTCATGGAAGTGCCAGTATCACAACCATTTTAACTCTAGAAGTTAATGTCTCCAAAACAAGGCAGACATTTCCTCAGAATAAATACTCTGAAATTTTATCTGGATAGAATTAAACTGAAAGAAATGTTATCATGTTCTTCCTGGTTAATCTGGCCACTCATAAAGTATACAGCTTTTCTTCATTATCCACAGTGATTCTTAGAGTTGCAGCCCCCACATATGGGCTAGAGCAGAAGTGTTGTGCATGAGTGGGGAGGAAGAAGTTGATTGCCATCACTTGGCTACCCCTACTGGTTGCTAGAATGCTACTTTTCCAGTGGTCCATTATGACTTCAAAGAATGAAAAGAGGAAACAGATGGCAATTAGTTTGTTAGAAATTATTATGAACATAATTGCAGCCCAAATGGAAATCAATTCTATGACTGGAAGTGAGAAGAAACTATAGAAAGCACAGTCCCATGGACTCAGAGGCAATGAAGTGAAAATAAGAGTGTTTGGCAGTGTCTTATGAATAGAAATTATTGTGTGCTTATGATAAAAGGGCCTGTATCACAGGGATCACACTTCCTCATCTATTTCTCCCTCACTAAATGAAGGAACACATGTGCATGAACAGACCTTTAAACCTATCCATCCATTCATTCACTAACTATTTTAGTAGTTTTACACATAAATAATCTGCTTATCATAGTTGCCTGCTTTAAATGTATAATCCAGTCATTTATGATATATTTACAGAATTGCACAATAGTCACGGTAGTATAATCTTTAAATATTTCTATAGTTACAAAAAGAAACCCTGCATCCATTAGCAGTCATTTCCATATTCCCATCTTTCTCTCCACTGTAGTTCTGGGAAACCACTAATGTTCTTATGTCACTATAGTGTAGTATTTGGGATATTTGCTAAAGATGAAAGCATGTGACTTCTTTGACCACATATCATTCTAAGGTTCATTCATACTATAGGAGAGATCAGCAATTCATCCAATGAATATTTTGAGTGTAAATAATATATCAAACCCCACAAGACTCAAAGAATATGATAAAAACCCAAAGGGAACATGGTGTCTGTCATCATATAACTTGAAATTGAGTGGATGATAATTTTTACTACATAATCATGCTAATCTGCTTATAATTAGAATTGTGTTAATGATACTATGAGAAATTTTGTAAAAGTATCAAAGTAACATGTATCAAAAAAAGGAAATTTGGTTCAGTCCATATTTAAGTTGAATGTCAGCCATGAGGAAGAGTTGGTCTAAAGAAGAGTTATTAACATGGTTATTGAGCTCCTGCTATCAGTTCAAATTTGAAGTCAGATGCCAGAGATGAGAAACAAGATGGCCATACTGTAGTATCTTATGGCAGAAAAGCACACAAGAGAATGCAATTTACCCAGTTATGATTAGTTGCCCAGAAAAGAGGCAGGTGGTATAGCTGGGGTGCTGAGACTCGGGAAGTCTTATAAAGTTGATGGTTCCTTGAGCTCTAACAGGGAAAAGGAATTTTCCATTTGAGGGATAGAAATAAGGCTTCTCAAAGCAAAAGCAGCCACATCATCAGAAACCTTGAGATGATTCATGAGTATGCTGCCTTAGGGAAGAGACTCTTGGGAAATGGCTTTTCAAAAGGTGGTGATTCACTCAGGGTTCTCTAATGGACTCTCCTCTTTCATCTATCTTCTGCTACCACAGAGCTTTGGATTGTCTCCAGTTGTGAATGGTAGAGCACATGCTCATTTGATAAGAAGCATTTAATGAAAGCTGCACCATCCCAAGAATGTAACTGCTTCATCACATGAATTGGTTCTGCACTGCTGTGTGTTGAAGTGAATCATTGTGTGTTCTGCTTATTTCACATGTAGAGATTATTTTGTTGACCTATCTTTACTTAGGCTAATTGAGTTTGGTTCATGTTATTAACATGATCATGGGACTATTAATGAACACATATTTCATTCCTCACTGGCAGGACATTTTAGATACAATCATGTAACAATAGAGCAATAGATATTTTCATTGAAACTTATCATGTACATCCTTTTATGGAAAAGCAAAACATTCCCCTGACATAAAAACACAAGGTTGCTAACATGAATTTAATTCAGAGAATAAAGGTATAATTCATAAAGCTGTGATCCTTTCTTTTTACATGTTTTCAGCTGAAGTAGAATTATATTACCTTCCTTCCTCTTTTCTCCCTCCAGACCTTCCTAGATACCCTCCTCCAAGCCACTCTCATGTCCCACTTCAAGTTGAAAGCCTTGTTTTCTTGTATTATTATTATCACATACATACTTATGTATATGTGTACATAAGTATGCATATGCACAAATATATATGTAATACAAACTGATGAGTCCATTTTGTTGATTGTGTATATTTGGTTTCAAGACTCACCACTTGCACTGGACAGCTAATAACGAAGCTCATCCCCAGGAGACACTAACTGTTCTTCTGCCAGCAGTCATCAGTTGCTTGTCCCTGTTTTCTAGGAGTGGAACACCATGAAAATTTCCCCATTCCACGTTAATGTGTCCATTGATACTTCCATTGTTCCAGTATTTATTATTCAGCTATTTCTAGGAGATACTGTTTCACAGCTGATTTCTTATTATCCCCACTCTTACAATCTTTCAAACCCCTCTTCCTTGATACTATTTACTCCGTAGATGGAGGAGCTAGGATGTAGGTGTGTTTGCTGGGGCTGGATTCCCCATGATCTTTGGATCTTTAGATTGTGTCCAGTGGTGTTTTTCTGTGATTTGTCTCCATTTACTGCAAATAGGGGCTTCTTTGGTAAATGGTGGTAGCTGTACTTAGCTGTGTGTATAAGATTAAGATTTAGAATGTTAGAATGTTAGAATGTGGAGTGGACCTTAAATCCAGTTAGATAGTTCTGGGTTGCCACTGATATGTGAGTGCCACTTGTAACTTTATGCATATTTTGCCATACTGGTGATTTTCATGGTTCATAGGTGTGGTAGTTGGATAGGACATTTGAATCACTTCCTTCCCTTAGTATCATACAGGTTCTAAAGTATTATGTTTTCATTCCCATTCAATTTCAGGAAGTTTTAGGTTGCCTTCTTCATTTCTTTGATGATTCACTCATCCCTTGATAGTGCTGTGTTGTTACATTCCCATGGGTTCTATAGTTTTTCTTTCCATATCCTCATGAGAGTATTTATTCCTCTATTGTAGTTTATTCTTTATTGTGGTCCTATGGAAGGGCTCATTGGTCTCATTGATATACAGAATCCCCTTCAGGGGTCTTGTGTAGTGCTGGCTGAGTGGTTATGAATTCCCTTAGTTTTTATTTATCATTTAAAGTTTTTAATTTTCTTTCCAGTATTAAAGAAGGAAACAAAGAAGGAAGGAAGTGAAAGGAGGAAGGGAAGGGAAGACAAATAGGATAGTTTGTGGACTCAAATTCCCATCTGCTTTGTTCACAATGATATTTCAGCCATATGAGGTTTAGTCTAAGGCCACCTGGGGAAAGGACTTCACCTGGAGAATTTTAAGCAGCAGTAGTTCCACCTCCCTAGAACA
This sequence comes from Onychomys torridus, assembly GCF_903995425.1. Classification (NCBI taxonomy): domain Eukaryota; kingdom Metazoa; phylum Chordata; class Mammalia; order Rodentia; family Cricetidae; genus Onychomys; species Onychomys torridus. Next base: position 34,064,447 of record NC_050445.1, on the reverse strand, counting down.
ATAGGGGTGTATATTTGCTATTCACAGAGAGGGTGGTAGTGGGCAATACACTGAGATTCCCATGTGGACCATCTTTCTATGTGGAGGAGCCCTGTCTGTTAGGTGTATTTAGCATTTAAAATACCATATAAGAGGATTTATTTAAATAAATATATCTTGTTTACATCATTACAACTTTATAGGATTTAGATGCAGCTACATTATACTGTGCTGCACCTTCTCCAGAGTCATCTTGTAATCTCCTACTTTTGAAAGAGAGTGATAATGTACATGAATGACAAAAGTCACAAGGTAAAATAAACTACTTTCCTAGTTAGATTCAAGTTTGTATATTGCATAATTGACATATTTTGGGGATATAATAACATACTAATTAACCTGATCCCTGAGAGGAGGGTTCAAGTGACCTTTAAACTTAACCTTCTTATTACCTCATTTTTAAGTCAGTGTCTTTTAGCATATGTTATTATTATTCTAGTATGTATCAACATGACTAATGTTACTGCTTACTTTCCTTAGAAGTGCTGGGAAGACCTGTCTCACAGTTGTGTGGTCATAAAAATTTCTTCTAGCCCTATGTTAGTTTAATCAATCTCTGAACACCTCTCTCTTTAAATGAGATTTTTAAAATTATTCTTCCTTTTTGAATTATTGCAATCTGATAACGCACAGTAAGGAATAAATCTGGAAAAGCACTTGTGGTTCTCATTTAACAGTTACAATAAAGGAACAAGGGAGGCTGTTATCAAACGCTTTGTTAAATTATTAAATAGAATGAAAAGTTAAATGGGAAACTGGTTGTTCTTAAAACTATTGGGATGATATGTATCTTGGTTGGCACTGGATAAATTTGCCTTCCTTTTAAAATTTTACCCATTGAAAAGCTTTTGTGAGTAACATGATGTTTGGACTCATAAAGGATGTTGAGTACACAATGAGATGAAATAAGTCTTTTGCATGTTGGCAGGAAGAAAGAGCTGGGGTTAGTTACCTGGATTGGACAGTGATAGGAATCCTCAAGGATTCATGAAGTTCAGGATGAGAAGAAAAATCCAGCCCAGAAGTTATTCTCAAGGCTATTTCCCTTCAGTGGGTGAAAATATGGGCAGTGTGTTTGTGAATAGTGTATCTATGAAGTAGGACAAGTTTTTTTTTTTTTATGAAAGAGGCAGTTGGAGGGTCATCTGCATCAGTTTACATTTCATAAAATAAATAATTGGGTGCCTTATCACTTTTTCCTAGTTTTATATATGGAAGTCCCCCTAGTCCATGCCCTTTGCCTCCTGGTGCTTCTCTGAAGATTTCTGACACTACTGGATAGGGAGTTCACTACTTTGCACAAGTCTTGTTCTTTATAAGCTTTATATAACATAGGTTTTAAAAACACTGTATTAGAACTAGCCTCATAAATACCCACATAGAATCTTATTAATAGGTAGAATAAAAAGCAATGTATAATTGATGGTCTACCTTCATTATTATTTAATTGTATTGATATATACACAGATTATTAAATCATACTTCATAATTAAATAATGAAATTTGGAATAATGAATGGCTCCATCTGAAAATCTTTACTTATTTTTTTTTTATTTTGGGGAATTTTATACACCAGTATTAAATTTACACCATTTTCACTCCTGCCTCTTCTCCAACTCTTTCCATATCCCCACCCCTCTGAAATTCATGACCTTCACACACACACAGACACACACACATACTACACATACATATACAGCCCACTGCATCCATTTATTATTCTTCATTTGTACATGAGTTTAGGACTAACCACTTGGAAATGGATAATCCATCAGGAACTCCTCTTGGAGAAAACTGATCATTGATGATAAATAAGTCTTTGGACACTGAAGGCCTCTCCACCAATGCAGCAATCCAAATTAAACCAAATCAGACTGAATTGCAAAAGCCCAGGTTTAATGGGTAAAATGTTCCTGGGTGATTCCCTGGCCCCTCAGAGAGGAGACTGGAAGAACCACACATCTGTTTTCTGGGATGCAGCTTATATATTCTGTGGGAGTGGTCTTGAGCCTCTCTGGGGAAGGAGCTGTGTTTGGTGGGCTTTGAAGGGGTGGGTTTGGGGAAAGAGATGGGGGAGGGGAGTTGAGGTGGATCTTCCACTAGAACATTCAATGCAGACTCTTTGGGTACAGGGATGCCAGGGTGTCAGGGGTTGAGGTGGAGCTCCCACCCAATCACTCTCTCAGCAGCCACTGATTGCCTATATCTTTTCATGTAGGGATGGAGCCTTGTGATAGTTCTCTCATCCATGTGGTATGCAAGCTGGTTGCTATGCAAGTTTTAATTTAGGTGACCGTATTGTTGAGATTTCATGGGTGCAGCTTCCCTCCCATCCAAATTTTTATAAATTGTTGTAAGATGCTGAAACATGGAAATTTGGGCCTGGTGGGAGGGATGGGTCTTCAGAGGCATGTCTTTTGGGACTACACTTTGCTCTGCCCCTGCCATGACTGCATCACCCTAGTGCTGATGCTGCTTTGTTGTGCCTCCTTTGACACAATACTGAAACCTCTGGAATCATGAGAAAGACAGTGTCTTCCTCTCTTTAAGTTGGAGTCTCCTATTCTTTGTCATAGCAATGAAGAAGAATTAACACAGAAGAGTATATAGGCCTGCTTGGCACCATGGAACACTCCTGGAGTCTCAGCACTGGGGAGGACCAGAAGTTAAAGGCTAGCTTCAAGTGTTGAGTTCAAGACCAGCCTGGCTATATAGGTCCCTCTCTTTAAATAAAAAAGAAAGGAAAGAGGGAAAAAGAGGATAAAATAATGATAGACACTTTAGTACCCTTCAAAACATTCCAAAAAAAAGTATAATTAGAAAAATCTACCACTCAGTAAAAATAATACAAAGAAAGATACAGTTAAATTTTCCTTAATTTTACTATAATGGAGTTTGTGTTCACTAATAGGAACATTTATAACAGTGAAAAAAAAAACCCTTTAATTTACTTAGACTTTTGGCATTGGCTTAACTTTCACTTCTGATATACAGTTGAAATGCAAGTTCACAACATGCAGAGTAAACACCCTCTCATTTCATTAAGTCACCTCAGAGTCATATCTCAGAGCAAGCCCCTGGTCTAATGCACAGTGTGGTATCTTCCTCCATCCCACTCTAGGTCAACACTGACAGTCTACACTGCCCTCTGGGTTTCCAGCTATTTAAAGTGGAAGCTTTGTCAGACTTGATGTCACTGTTGAGTATCCATAGATATATTTTGGCAAGGAAATTGGAGTCTGGCAGCCTTTTTCAATAATTTCCTATAATGCAAGAGGGCTTAATGCCCCTATTACAGAACTGATTCTATTATACCTCCTCTCCAGAACTAATGGAGCACTCAACTTATTCATGTTAAAGAAAATGATTGAATATGAAAAGCTTCCAGAGTCTGCTGCATGCCAGGATTAAAATGGCTCTGTTCTTTATACTGACCAGAGAAGTCACTCCTTAATTAAGTTTATTGTTATTTTGCACCTGCCAGGAAGTCTCTCCCAAAGCACAAAAAGGCCCATTTGTTGGAATCTATTTTAGATCTTTCTTTAAAATCTTTAGTTTTTTAAAGTACAATTACAATAGATAAGCCTTTTTGCATGCTGATGAAATACATATACTTTCATCTTATTATCTGATTTAACTATGAAGTTCTAAGCTGTAGGTATTATTATGATCACCATCAAAGATGGAGATAGTAAGTCTCATGAGCATAAGTAGATATTACAGAGTAAGTGTTTAAACACAACCACCTGAGCTCTTGGCCCCCATGCTAAACTATTTTCTATTTAGCTGAAGAATATGAGAGAATTTAGGTAGCAAATTGGGAGTGAACATTTAAAAATATAGCATAGCTGCTGACTATAATTCAATCATAGTTTCAAGGTAGATAACTTCCAGTGCTAATTAAATGAAGTTTTTATCTAGTGGCTCAGCTAAACAGACACAAAGAGAATCAACACATTGAGGCACTGTGCGTTGTATTATAACACAGGTACAAATTGAATGGAAGTCTCAGACAGATAAGTTTATTATAGTCATTCTTATATTGTAAAACAAAGTTTTATGGGAAGAAATGGCATCTGAACACTCCTTAGAAGATTCATGAATGGTTTAGACAAGTAAGTTCAGGGAGTGGAAGAAAACTATCAGACCAAGAAAGGTGGTTCTTACTGTTTATGAGTTATCTTGTCAAGCTAGGGCATTAGTTTGAGATGTTTAAAGTATGAAAAGTAAAAGTATCATGGGTCCCATGATACTAGGTTTGACTAAGTCCACAGAGAGTATTTACTCTGAAGAATTTTATTGAAAGATACACTAAGGCCCAAAGAAATATTATGTCTCAGTTTCATACATATGGGGTCTTTTATAGAAAGTTGCAAAGAGAACTGTTAACTTGAAAAAAGATAAATGGCCTTTATCTTATGGAAAAAACTAAGTGTTCAGTTTATGAATTTAGATTCAAGCAGAAGATGAATGCTGGCTTTAAAAGTATGGTTGGCAATCTGCATTCATCTTTGGGCTTTGGCAAAGTCTTAAATTCTGCTTCTCTAGTCTATCGCTCACTGATTTGGGACAAGTTTATTAATCACACTCTAGATGATGAAATAGTTACTACTAAGATAAACTTGATGCATCTTAAATAGTAGCATGCAGCTAACCCTGGAATAGAGTAAGTACTTACCACATTGAGTTTTTATAATATTGATTTAATGAAATTAACATTTTTGAATAACACCTGATGATAATGGAGATCATATTTTTCAAGGTGCAGAAATTAAAAGCAGCTTGAAAGGTATTATAATATTCCATGAAAGAGGTGAAAAGCCACCAAACTGGTTAATTAAGAAAGGAAATAGGAACTGAGAATTAAATGTCAGAGTCTGTAGTTTTTGGCCAAGAGTTTAAAGGAGAATGTGGATGTTAACCCAGACTACCACAGAACAGCATATTGAGAGAAGAGCACTGATGTTGATTGACACTGGGAGCAAAGATAAAGACACAGCTTGGGAATGAACATGAGCTGAGGTTGAAATATAGCTTGCGGAAAGTCTTCTGAAGGCATCTGGAGAGATTTAGACATCATGGAAGAGACCTGAGTTAATTAGAAAAGAGGCCCCAGGAATGTTTCTTGGAATAAAAATCAAGGTTGTTAGGATTTCTATGAATGCCCTCAAGATGAGGGGGGAAGGAGGAGGGGAAGGAGAAAGGGAAGAGAGCAGAGAAGAGTAAGAAACTGTCTAAAGATGAAGTATTGCAGCTGAACGCACTAGAAGAAAGTGATGATGATGTGTCTCCACAGCCAGGGCTCTGGGATGCAGCTGTGGGTGAGCAAGAGCTGCAGTGCTGGTGGTTGGTGGAGGGCAGTTATCACCGACTTGAGAGTAAGGACCGCTTTCCATACCTTGAAAAATGACTGTGAGGAGGAAAATCAGAAGCAGAGTGGACCTGATGGCTTAGGTTTTCTTTTTTTCCAAATCTATTAGAAAATGCTGTGGGATGAGAGCAGAGAGCTGCAAGGTGAATTTTACTTTCTATAGAGAATGACATCATTGAAGAATAATCTATTAGGGAGACTCAGATTGAAGACATCTAAAGCCCCCATGAACACCTCCTGTAGAACATGACAGAGTAGTATCAATTACACAATGTGAAGATTTCCTCTGAAACTGACAGTCCCTGGTCTTCTAGTTAAGAGAGAATGACCACATCATGGGCAGATACAGAAATCCTTGAACTCGGTGGCAGGTAAGCTGAGGGAGGTCCCAGAGTCAGTTTGTCTTTCATCTAAGTGGGAAGTGATACCATTGCCCATTGTGAGGATATAGATGTAGCATTCATGGGAGAACAGATTTATGTAAGAAAATATAGACTCCACTGAGAAAGAATAAGTAAATTACAGTACAGTTGTATTTGACTCAGAAGGCATTGTAGATAGGCTGGGCTGTAGTTCAGTAACAAGAGTGCTTGTTCATCATGTGTCAAGTATTTATTTCAATCCTTAATACTGAATACAAAAAAAGGTAGTATGGGTGGTAGAGCAGGGTTTATGTCCTGTACATGGAGACATAGTTTAAAACCAAGAGTCCAGAAAAGGCTTCTTGTAGCTGGGTAAATGTGACATAACACCAAGAAAGGAGGCACATCTGACCTCAGTGGGGAAATTGAAAGTCACCAACAAGATGTAAAGAAAAACAATCGTCACAATGGGAAGGTGTTAAGTAGGAGAAATAATGGATCTACATTTTATTTTATTTTATTTTATTTTATTTTATTTTATTTTGGTTTTTCAAGACAGGGTTTCTCTGTGTAACTTTGGAGCTTGTCCTGGACTTTGCTCTGTAGACCAGGCTGGCCTCGAACTCACAGAGATCTGCCTGGCTCTGCCTCCCAAGTGCTGGGATTAAAGGCATGTGCCACCACCGCCTGGCAAATTAAAAAAAAAAATTAAGGTAAGGCATGAAAGAAGAGGTGAGACAAAGTCCCTAAAAGGGAATATTTAGCACTTGAAATATAGAGGAAAAATGCATTTTAAGCTAGGATGAGATCAACTAATGACAGTGATATTGTACATGTCTTATCACAAAATTGGGCATTAGGATCTTTATAACATATGTCATAAATAACAATGTGAAATGGACAATTCCATAATTATTACTGTATATAGAGAGCTACACAACAATCACCACATATTTTAAACATCATTATACCATCAAAAGCAATCCTGTACCATCAGCCCTCACTCCTCCTCTTCTCTTCTCTTACCATTTCCTTTTCTTACCTTTGAGTTCCAGGCAGCTATCAACTTAATTTCCACCTCTGTAAAGCGGCTTATTTAATCTTTTATGTATATTTAATAATACATTATGTGGTCTTTTGTGACCATTATACTTTACATAATATAATGTTTTCATGATTCATCATGTTCTCACATGCACTAGGGTTTCATTTTCATGTTGCCAAAAATATTCTTATACATACTGATTACATTTTCTTTACAAATTTTTCTGATGGTGAGAAGCTCCTTTGCTTACACTTTGTTTTCCATTATAAATACTGCTTTTCATTTGCATACATCCTTGTGTATGGGGGTTATTCCTTTTCCTTGGGTAGGTAGTGAGGAGTCTTGGTCACAAATTAAACTCTGAGAATTTATTGTTTTGATGTGTTTTCATATCTTCTTTGGAGTAATATCAGTTCCAAATATAGACATGGAAATTCCACATGGCCCCACTATTAGATAGGAGCTATAGGTAGTCTTCTCCAGGAGCAAGATAAGTTGGCCAGTTCTATATGATTAGCCCTGGACACAAATGCATATAAGCAATGCTAAATGAGCTCAGTAGATTATATATACTTGTGTGCACATATTCTATATACATATATGTGTTTATATATATGTACATATATATACATACATATATGTGTGTATATATATACATACACATATATGTATATATATATATATATAATATGTAACAACAATTATTAAAGAAGAGTTCTTGAGTTTGAAAGGGAGGAGTGGACATGGGAGGAGCTGGAGTGGGAAGGCAGGGGTGGGAGGAGGTAGGGTAGGGAGGAAGGGGTGGGTGAAGGTGGAGTGGGAAGGGAGGAGCAGAAATGATTATATGCAGTGCTCTTGTATGAAGTCCACAAAAATAAAATTAAACAACTAAACTGTGATATTGTGTCCTCCAATATATTGTGCACCTTAGTAAACTTATTTGGAGTCAGAGAACAGAACAGCCACTAAATATAGTGGCCAGAAAATGGTGGCACACACACCTTTAATCCTAGCATTCAGGAGGCAGAGATCCTTCTGGATCTCTGTGAGTTCAAAGCCACACTGGAAACAGCCAGGCATAGTGGCACATGCATTTAATCCCAAGAAGTGATGGCAGGAAGCATAAAGGTATATAAGGTATGAGGACCAGGAACTAGAGTCTGTTAAGCTTTTAGGTTTTTAGCAGCAGTTCAGCTGAGATCCATTTGGATGAAGACTCAAAGGCTTCCAGTTTGAGGAAACAGGATCGGGTGAGGAATTGGCAAGGCGAGGTTAGCTGTGGCTTGTTTTGTTTCTCTGATCTTCCAGTGTTCACTCAAATACCTGTCTCCAGGTTTGTTTTTATTAATAAGACCTTCTAACAATTTGTGCTACACTAAATAAAAATTCTAGAATCATGTTATTTATATATGTATTGTTGGGTTAAAGTAGTACTTACATATTCCATGTAGAATTTTCTCATGAAATATAAGATCCGAAAATACTTTTTCTCATTTTGCACAGCCTACCTACTCACTTTTCTGGTGGTATCATTTGCAATTAAAAAGTTTTATTATCATTTTGCTATTGCTTAACTTATTCACATTTTATTGCATTGCTTGTGTTTGGTATATAATTATTATCCAATACAGGGTTAAAACAATTTAATTTCATGATTTTCTTCTAAGAATTGTATTTATCTGGACCTAATATTTAGGTCTATTTTATATTTGTAGTTAACTTTTGATTGTGTTATGATGTTGGATATCAAATTTCTTTCTTTCCTTTTTTGTTTTTTTGAGACAGGGTTTCTCTGTGGTGTTTTGGTGCCTGTCCTGGATCTCACTTTGTAGACCAGGCTGGTGTCGAACTCATAGAGATTCACCTGGCTCTGCCTCTTGAATGCTGGAAAGGCATGTGCCACCACTGCCCAGACAAATTTGTTTTTTTTTTTTTTTCATATATCCACTCATTCTTCCATGATCCTGTGTTTAAAATACAATTTTCTTCACAATTTACTTTGAGGGCATCTTGTTTGAAATGAATTGGTCATGAATACAAGGTTTATTTTTTAATTGTAAGTGCAGATTCATTGATCTTTGTGTATAGCCTTGTGTTAGTAACACAGAGCTTCAGCACCATAGCTTTCTTGTCAGCCTTAAAACTGGGGAGCATGAGTCCTTCAATTATTTTTATTTGTTTTCTCGAGATTTGGGTGCTATTTAAGTATCTGTATTGCAATGAATCTTGGGATAATCACTTCTATAAAACTTTTTATTTACTTGAATTTTCTTTATTGGTTTTCTATTCTCTAGTTCATTCTTTCATTTCTTTTTGTTTTTGTGTTTGTGTATGTGTGTGCATGATTGGCGTCTAATTGACTCCTTAAACACCCCTATGTTTTGAGAGAGATTTTCTCAATAAATCTGAAGCTCACCAATTCAGCTAGGTTGGTGGCTAGTGAGCTACAAGGATCCTCCTGTCTCAATCTCCCTGAGCAAGGCCAATTGGTGCTTTTCAAATATTCTTGGATGTGTGACCTTCAACTAGAGTGTGGTCAAATTACCAGGGGACTACAGTTTAAATAGAACTGACCTTTCTTCTAGTAGTTAAAAATTGTCAATAGCTCCTCAGCTAGGGTGGAACTTAGTACTCAACTCCCATCTTTGCGCTGGCTGGCATTTGGTCTGACTTGGTATTGTATAGATCTTGTGCATGATGTCACAACTACTTAGATGAGCAGGTGCCCTGCTGTGTCTAGAAGTCAATGTTTCCATGGAGTTATTCACTATTTCTGCTTGCTCTTCTACAAGGATCTTTGATTCTTGGGAAGGGGAATACAGTACATTCATGTCTGAAATTTGAATGACTGAAAAATTCTGTGGTCTCTTATTCTGTGTACCCTGGCCAGTTGTGGGTCTCTGTGTTGATCATCATCTACTGCAAATAGATACTTCTGTGATGAAAGTTGAGAGATGCCTTAATCTATGGGTGCAATGATGATTCATTAAGAGTTGGTTTAAGTGGTATGTTCTCTCCTAGTATCTATGATCTATTGAGCCATAGGTTTTCAGCCTGACAAGGGTGCCAAATATATTTCTCATTTTGGGTAGTGGGTTTGAAATTCAATAAGAAAGAGATTAGCTACTCCCATGATATGTACGCCACTATTGCAGCAGTGGGCATGTCTTATCAGGTCAATCATCTTTATAGCTCACAGAATTAAAAGGTGAGTAATGTTGATGATTAATTTTCTCCCCTGACATGAAGCTTGGCATCTTCCACAACTATGAAAGGTAACCAGTAGAGATAAAGCTTCCAGGTCAAAATCAGGTTGATTTCTTTGTCTATGTTTCAAATATGTCATGTCTTCAATAATAGGATTCCATTATTAACTTCTGGATAATAAGCAAGGGCACTGGCAATAACCTGTAAGGTTTGGGATCTTTGGAAACTCACTGTCCAACTCTAGTAAAAGTAGCTCCTAACATTGGCCTTTTTATTTGTTAGCTTCTAGGTAGGGACATTGTTTCCTCATTAGAGGATAACTCCATTTTAACCCTTTTCATGTACATATACAGATATTCTAGGAGGCTTCTGCAATAGTTGATTTTCATATAATGTTTTATAAATGTCTTTAGTGTTATTTAGCCCTTCAAGTTTACACTTTCTATTCCCCACATCCCAATTTAATTCTACTTTTTTAGATATTAGAAGAGCTACATCAGTAGCTTATCTTTCAGGTCTATTTGATTTAGCTGTCATCCTTTGACTCACAAAACAAGAAAGAGTATTTTTGTCAGTTAGATGTATTTCTTGAAAACAACAAATACATTAATCTTGTTTTGTCATCCAGGCAGCTATTCTTCACTTATTAAATGGTAAATTGAGGCCATTTACATTTAAGGTTATTATAGAAAGGAGTGGCCTAATTCTTATGGTTCTGATTTTTGGTATAATGGCTGGTTGGATTACAGTTAATTCTTTCCTCCCTTTCCTATTAGTATTAAGGATTTGGTGGCTTAAAGATTTTATTTCTGTGTTTGTTTGTTTGTTTGTTTGTTTGCATTTTATTCTTGCATGCATGTCTATGCACCACTTTTGTGTGCCTGATGCCTGTGGAAACTAGAAGAGGGCATTAGATGTTCTGATACTGGATTGACTGTACTGAGCTTCCATGTGGGTGCTGGGAATCGAAATTGGGTTATCTGGAAGAGCAGCTAGTGCTCTTAACTGCTGAGTCATCGCTCCAGCCCTGCTTTGGCATAATTGGAATAATGGATTCGTTCCCAGTTCTGCTTTGTTTCCAGGCTGTCAAGTTTACAGATAGTGGTGGAGGTATGTCTTCTCATTCCGTTTATTCTGTGGCATTCCTGGAGAATCTCATTTTCAGATTCTCATGTTGTATTTCTAAAACAATCTCCACAGCCAATGTTCCTCTAGATTTACCTTCACTCATGGTATACCCAGGCCCTGCTCATACCTCCACAGTCTAGTCATTTTCTTTCCATCTTGTTCTTGGTACAGCACCCAGGTCCAGGAGGAGACAATACTGGCAGCTACAATTGACCTTAGTTAGCATGGTGTAGATGAAGCTGGACATTAGTTGTGGCTGCTCTTAACTGTTTTGTTGCAGAGGATTTTGTAGCACCCCTGTGAGCTTATTTTATTGTGTATTTATTTTTGGTCAGATCATTTTATATAGGAATACATTCTATCTCTATTTTCTTGGCATTCTCTAATGGATCACAGAAAAGCCACCATTTCAACTAGAAACATCTTTTTGGTCCTTTCTGTGACAGAACCAAGGAACACAAAAAATGTAAAATGTGAAAGAAAATTTTGTGTTACTTGAGCCAGATGACCTCTGAAAGTAGAGACAGTTCTTGGGCTTTATCAACTCATGCTAATGAAGAGAGCAGTCATGAGTTTTGTGCTTCCACATAGATTAGTCATTGACTATAATCTGCCTTGGCAAGGCGGCTCAACTTTGGGTGACATAGCTCTTATTTGACTAAAAGAATTTCCCCCCAAAGTACAGCAGGGTGAGCATTCACAGGTAGAACTTCTGATATATGCGGGGGCAATGTGTTGTCTTGGTTCTGGAAGGAGGTGTCTGTAGAGCTCGGCACCATGTTTAATCTGCTTTTTCTAATAGCAACTTTCTTTGAGAAGAGCTACTACTGAGAGTGAGTTTGTCTCCTTTTCTAGGGAAATGGGAAGGAAGATGATCAATTGGAAGCACCACTTCCATTTTTTTAGGAAAGCAATTGTTGTCTATAACTTTCTTCTGATGCTACGATCATCGATCATTGTTATCATTGCCATTAACCTAAGCAAGTGCCTCTTTTGTTCCTGATGTTTTCCCTTTTTGGTCATCAGCCAATGGCTCTTAAAATTGTTGATGACTATCAGGTTAGGGCAGCAGAGTACTGAAGGATGTTCTTGTGGTTTACTTCATGGAAGACAGTTTTCTCTGCCCTCATTGTACAAGTTCAGCTTTATTCTTGAAAAAAAAAAATGATGAAAGTGAAAATTCTTTACACATTGTTCTCTTGGCACTCAAAGCCTTAGCAGCCCTGGCTGGAGCTAATGAAATTCTTGCTATGCAATCTGGAGAAATCTTCTATGTCTCAGAACCAGGACTACTAGTACACAGGGCTTATAACTGTGAAGAAGGGGTTCTAAGTTATGGGTACATTTATGAGAATATTACTAGAAAATTTATATACCCACATCTGCTTTTTGACTTCTGAATCCATGTATTCTAATTGGAGGCTATGACAATATAATCGCTATTGATTTCAAATATCTACTTACCTTGGAGGATGAAATTGTAGGTCCAAAGGGCATTTTCTCCAAGCTTGTGCCCTAGCTATGCCATTCATCATATAGTCTCATTGCCATCTGATACTGTCCTTAACCGCAGAACTAGTGTTATTTCTCTTTCTACAGTGTCCTATGCACTGTAAAATGGTAACTAACACCCCTATGCTCTAGGCAGTAGGTGCTAGGGGAACAAACAAAAAGGCCTCTAAATATTGACACATGTTCCCAAAGAAGCAAATTGCCCTGATTGACAAACACTCATATAGATTTATATAATTAAATCTAACATTTTTTTTTCTGGAGAGGTGAGGACCAAACCCAGGACCTTGCACTTGCTAGGCAAGCACTCTACCACTGAGTCAAATCCCCAACCAAAATCTAACACTTTTATGAATAGAACTTATAAGCATACATAGTTTCTACATATATTAGTAGCTCTTATTTGCAAATTGTATTTTAGCTTCTCTCATATATTATATTGAATATAAATATATAATATTTGTATTATATTTATATTGAACATATAATGCACATTTAAGAAAATTTTTACCCTTTTGCTCATGTAACATGTTGATCTCTATTTTAGACATTTAGGGACATTTGAGCATTGACCCACACTTTATATGAAGATGACACTGGTGAGGTCATGTGATGATTGTTGAGCCAGCAATGTTTATTACTTTAATTGTCAGTGTACATCTTTCATTGTCTTTTTCTCAGGTTTGTTAACTGAATGTTCAGCAGGAGAATGCTGGAGCCTGGGTCTCTCTGACTTGCTGAATGACCAGCTATTTGGAGAACAAGTCTGGTTCTCTAAGGGTTTGAAAGAATGAAAAATATACATTTGTCTAGTTAAGTCACTGGATTTCTCACATTTGTTTGTTATTGCACCATAACTTAACCTGCTTTGATTGTTAGAATCCATACCCTGGACCATGTATACAGTTGCTTTTTATGTTTTATGTCATAAAAATATGTTGTCTTAGGCAAATGTAGGCTTCCACAATGGGATATCTTTATACTAGGTGCTGTTGCTACTTTTGGATGTATGGTTTCGTGTTCTGGATAGTACTCAGATAATCCTATCAAACCATAGGCCCATTTTCCTATGCCATTGCAGGCACTCATTGGTCTCTGCTTCTGAGTCTATCCTTGAGATACTGAAACTGTTCTGAGATACAAAAATAGAGATGTGGGATACTGCTCGCTCTTTCTCTCTGTCTTTCTCCCTCCCTTCCTCCTTTAACCTCATCTTTCTTCTCTTTGTAAGTTAAAACAGCCTCATTTGATCCCTTTGTCTCCTCATGTAAGTGAAGAAAATTGCTTGGCCACTATTTTTAGCCCGCACATCCTTGGCATAAATATAAAAACATGAAGAGGGAATAATCTAGATTATAGTTAATAATATTATAGATATCAAGACACATTTATTCCCAAATGCTTCTATTTTGTCCAACTTAGATTTTGTTCCTATAATAAAGTTTATTTCACTTGATTTTATGAAAGTGAATTCCCAAGAGTCTGTCTTCACCAATTAAGCAATATATTCTATTGCCTTTAGACATTCACTAATAAATATTATTTAGACTCTGGTTGATGGCATTTCACAACTTTCATTTAAAATTTTCAGAGAAAATATAGTTATTATCCTAAGGCCAAAAATTATCAATGAATGCAATTGAGGATTCCAGAGAAATTCTACAAGATGAATTTATGTTACCTTTCTTTGTACAATCCTAGTAGTGAAAGAATGAGTTGATCTAACAAATTAACTAGGTTAGACAGCATGCTTTCCAATTATATATACAAAGTGCACAAAGATCTGGAAATACACAAACAAAAATCCCAGAGGCAGATATGTGTATACATATAATTTTTATGTGTCACTTTCAAAAAGATTCCATTTCAAAGTGAGCAGTGACTTATCATACAGTGATTTTTAAACCCCTATGAGTATGTCAACAAGAGGATGAGTTATATGACAATTCTGCTACATGGTTACCTAATAGGAGGAGGAAGTTGTTGCCCTCTGTTAAACTCAATAGAGAAAGCATGCATAATGGTACATTAGTTCTGTTGTGTCTATTATAGGAAGGAATGTGGACAGAAGGCATAAACTGCTTCCATGGACACCGTCTTTGCTATTCTTCACTGGAGATCTGAAAAGACAAACCAAGAGATTTTACTACATGGCAACTCTTCTCTTAGGTGCCAGTAGGAGGTCCATCGGGAATAGGAGAGAGGTCCAAGCACCTTAGGCTGAACTCTTCTAAGATTACAGTGTAAGTTTAAAGTATTCTTATAGCAAGACACATTTATTCCCAAGTGCTCCTATGTGTCCATGTGGGTAATGTGTTTCTATGTTAAATTTTCTTGTTAATAATGATCTTCCCTCATTTACTCTCAATTCTATAACAGAAGGCAATCTGTCTTATTTCATCCACCTCCAACACTAAGACACAGGTGCTCAGTGTCTTGGAGGTAACTGTTTCAGTGGATGCTTGAGTATTGGCTAGATGATGGTTTATAAATAACATCTAGAAAATGAGAAGAAATGCACTCAGGAAGGTATAATTTCCAATGTAGAGAATTTGCATTTGATCTGTTTCAGGTTTTTCTATCCCCAAAAGAAAATATTTAGGAAAGTTTTATTCCTTCTAAATTGCAGAAATCTGAAAACAAGATATCTGACTTCAGGCAGTCTGGACAAGAATGTGACCTAACCTCATAAGGGTATATAAAGAAAGGAAGCATCATGCCACAAGCAGAAACTCAGAATGGCAGCCATGTTGTGCCCACAGTTTAGAAAGATTTCTCACAGAATTCAGGACAATTAGAAATGAATGGAGAAAATGTGATCAAAGATTTTCTTATATTTTGCTGTCAGAAGCTGCAACCTCAAGCCTTAAAAGATCACTATCTCAATCTCCTCTGCTTTCTGTTCTCTACTCAGAATCACAGAGGTTATACCATCCAGAGAATTAGAAAGCAACTTAAATGCCCATTTTGCAATACATGAACCTTCTGGCAGCCCTTTTGTCTTCCCCAAATTACCATGTCTTTGCCCAACAGAGCATACTACTTTCTAGAAAAAGAACATGCTAGAAATATGATGTATAGACAAGATTATGTCTTGTAGAAAATCTTCATTCAGGTTATAGAAAGAATATATTTAGGGCATATTGTAAATACTAGTTTCATCTTAATATTCTGTAAGTTTTGGATTTCCAGGATCCCAGACAATATTGAAGAAGTTTTCTCCCTGGTACACTGAACTAACAATAGGTGAAAGCCTGCTAGATTTTGGCCTATTTGCAAAGTGCAATCCAATATTCAGCTGAATATTTTATCAACTACTAGACAATTCAAACAAATAATCCTAGAATTAGAAATTCCTGGATCTGGAAATGTCTCCTTCATTTAACATGTATATATTAATATATATTATATTACATATAATATATGTTAAAGTGACTTAATAAAATGCATATTGGAAATGAAAAACACTTAATATTCATAGAAAAATAGAAGCAATGAAAATAATATGTATTTGAATCAATAAAATTATACAAAGAGTAGGTATGATTGGTAATATAGTATTAAGAAATTCTTCCCTATCTTCTCCCACAACTAATTAAGAATAACTAAATTAACTCCAAAAAGTGAGTAAATGTTATAAAAATCATATAATAAAATGAAAAGGGGATGAGTTGCCAAAGAATCCTAAATTCTGAGATTAGAAATGGTGAAGCAAAAGGCTTAGACAATCTCATTAAACCAAGACCCTAAGGATGGTATTTTTACTATCTAAAGATCAGGGAACACTGTGAGAGCAGGTGAAGAGGGTATAAGAGCTGGATGATAGGAAGAAAGGCAAAAAATGCCATCTTCTGGTTGATACACAGCCATTAAAGTCATGAATGCTTAACAAGTAGGAATTACTATACAAGAGTGGGACCGCCAAGGTCCATACAAGGATGGATCAGAACTTCATGGAGCCCAACCCCTCACTGCTGAACTATTTATTCTAAAGATGTACAGCCAAGGGGGAATCAGTTCCTTCAGTTGTGTAACCATCAGAGGCCCCACCAGGCTCTAATAGATAGTCCCAATCCAGTGATTACACAGGTGGTGCTGATTAAGTCCAGTGGACCCAAAAAGGTTCATTTGAGAAACAGAACAGACAG
Source organism: Onychomys torridus (assembly GCF_903995425.1). Taxonomy (NCBI): domain Eukaryota; kingdom Metazoa; phylum Chordata; class Mammalia; order Rodentia; family Cricetidae; genus Onychomys; species Onychomys torridus. Next base: position 34,047,635 of record NC_050445.1, on the reverse strand, counting down.
TTGGGGGTGGGTGGTAGATAAAGAGGATGGTAGGGATTCATCAGACTATGAATATTATTCATGTAAGGGACTGTCAAAGAATTAACTTAATAAAATGTATCTCTCAATACAGTATTTTTTCCACAGAAAAAAACTCATAGCTATGCAAATGCTGTCAATTATTTTAGGTATAGGGAAAAGATAAAGTAATCAACGCAAGGACAGGACACGTCGTCCCCTTCCATGAGAAAAACAGCAGTAACTATAGCACCAGCAACACAAAACCGGGACTAGTTTCCATCACTGGAAGCTTGGGTTTGAATAATCTCAACTTTTTTGCCATGTGGAAGAGTTCCTGAGCTGTGAGCTAGTGAATCCCTAGAATGCACTAAATACAGCTTAAAGGGAAATTCTAGAGGGAATTCAGGAGACACTAGGCTCATAAGCCTTATACAGGAACAAGGACTCTTGGCAATTGGAGTGGAGGCCATTCATGATACATTCCAACAATGATATTATTTAGGTTTTGTCCATATTCAAAAAATACATGTGAGTGGATAAAGGGATTTATATTAATTAAGTTATTAGAGGAGATTCTAATACAACTTAGCAATCTTGTTATGCTATGAATATTACTGGCTGATTGTTTTAGCCACATATAGCTAGCTACACATGCTCAAATACACATACAGGCACACAGCCACACAACAAGAGAGAGAGAGAGAGAGAGAGAGAGAGAGAGAGAGAGAGAGAGAGAGAGAGAGAGAGAATTTCCTCCAAAGCCTTCATTTTAAGAAGTCTTTTGGTGCTATGGAATGTCATTCTGTATGCTGTGCATGTATGTTGCTCTGATTGGTTGATAATTAAATGCTGATTGGCCGGTAGCCAGGCAGAAAGAATAGGCAGGTTAAGCAGATAAGTATGGAAAGAGGAAGGCTGAGTCAGAAGTCACCAGGCAGACACAGAGGAAGCTAGATGACAAGGCAGAACTGAGAAAGGTACCAAGCCACATAGATAAGAATTGTGGGTTAAATTAAGTGTAAGAGCTAGTCAGTAGTAAGCCTGAGCTAATGGCCAAGCAGTTATAATTAATATAAGCTTCTGAGTGATTATTTTATAAGCAGGCCCCAGGAATGCAGGGACCTGATGGGATGGAGAAATCCTCTGACCACAATTTGGCCTTTGAGCAATGTCTTTCTATCAGGATAACTATACTCATGGGGATAAGGCCTAGGAGCAAAGCAATGTTATGAAGTCTCCTGTCAGAAGAAAATGTATTTTAGAAGGCAGCTATGGTATCTGTTTAATGTAGCAGGTGCCAACATAGTCTAGTTGAGATTCCAACGTCCTGACAGGTATATGGGGCACAGGAAGGTTGCCATATGAGCCCTTTACTCTAGCATTGGTAATTATACAGACCCATGGACAGGAATTGGGCCAGGTGCCAGAGGTCACTCTAGGTCAATCTGCACTAATAACTGTTGTGATCCTGGCAAACTACTGAATAAGAGGACTGCCACAGGCGATCCCAGGTATGCATGGCCTCTAAGATTAGTCCCTCTTCTTGGGGTAGAATATAACTGTATTGAAATAATTCTTCTTGACTCTAGAAATAGATACTTATCACACAAACCTAATTTCTTCTTATGACTGCCATAACACCGCCACATCACTGAATATTGTAACAGGTTCCACTGATTATTTTTTAGCACACATGAAGGAGGCAGGAATTTAAGACGCTGGTTATATGTTTTTAGCTGCACTATTTGGCTGACAATTATAGAACCTGTTTTCCTAATGTGTGATCCATACTGCTTAATCTCCTACAAATACCCTTTATGTGGCTTCTAGCCATGTTTAACTGAGAGAAAGCTTATGTGATTTTCTAATTCACAAAACAAGCAACAAAAATGTCAAATAAGCAAAATATCAGGCAGGCTCAAGGGCATTAGACATAGCTGACAATACCAAGGTTAGTTCTCCAGCCCATAGCCCAGGGCAGCTCAGGGCAATCCATTGTTCTTCTGTCAAAATACTGTTCCTCATGTTTGCTCCTCCATGCCCCGTCTGGTCACTGTGTGTCTTCTCTCTCTATCTTTCTTTCCTTTTTCCTTCATGGCGCTGAGAAATAGACTCAAGGTATTATACATGTTATGTAAGCACAGGCTAAAATGGAACCATATCCCAAGCTCTCATTGCCTTTACAACATGGATTTATTAATCATTAAGCTACTTGAGTACAGTAAATATTACAAGATGTTTGAGCCTCATATAAAGGGTAAAAGAAGATGTGATTTTAGGTGGATAGTCGACCTTATTGCACAGAACGTATATTGAAACTCTAGGGAATTAAGTGAAGGTTAACTATTATTTGATAATCTAATTTAATTTTACATATCAGCCATGGATGATTCCCCTGTCTTCCCTCTCCAGCCCCTCCCCTCGCCCTCCCCCTAGCCCACCCAGTTTGTTTCATTTTGTTATTAATTAAATGTATGTATGTATGTATGTATGTATGTATGTTTTATTTTACATCCCAACCACAGTTTCCTTTCCCTCTTCTCCTTTTCTTCCCTCTTCCTCTCCAATCCACTCCTCCTCTGTTTCTGATAAGAAAAGGGCAAGCCTCCTATATGTCAAAGCATGACATATCAAGTTGAGGTAGGACTAAGCTCCTCCTCTTGTTTTAAAGCTGGGCAAGACAACCCAGTATGAGGAATGAGTTCATGGAAGCCAGCCAAAGCATTAGGGACAGGCCCTGCTAAAACCACTAGGAGTCCCACAAGTAGATGAAGCTACACAACTGTCACACATATGTAGAAAGCCTAAGTGTGTCCCATTCAGGCTTCCTAGCTGTTGGTCCAGAGTCTATGAGCTCCTATGAGCCCAGGTTAGTTGTTTCTGTGAGTTTCGTTTTGATGACCTTGACCCTCTTGGCTTGTACAATCGTTCCTCTCTCTCTTCAACAGGATTCCCCGAGCACAGCTCAGTGCTTGACTGTGGATCTCTGCACCTGTTTCCATCAGTCACTGGATGAAGACTCTCTAATGACAATTGGGATTCTTACCAATCTGATTACATGAGATGGCCAGTTCTGGCTACCTATCCACCATTGTTAGGAGTCTTACCTGGGGTCATCTTTGAATTTGTGGGAGCTTCCCTTGGACCAGGTTTCTACCTGAACCCAAAATGCCCTCCCTGACCAAAATGTCTCTTCCATTTATTAGTTTATTTTAAAAGTGAGATGCTTTTAGGAGTGAAACAAGGGTGTTGGTATCAGCAGAATAAATCACACTGTCTCAGAATGCCAATCATGCTAAGCTTGTGTAGATTACCTAAAGGGGATATCAGGCATTTGACAATATAAATAATTGCTGTTTCAAAACTTGTTCTGGGCATTTGAGTTGTGAGGTTTGAAGCCTTGAAAAGGGATGCCAGTGATTTAGGCAAGGAACAATTTACCTAATCCACAGTATAACCCAGGGACCCTGGATTTTCAAAGTAAAACCTCTGAAAACAAATAAGTCAAAACAGACAGGTAGACAAGCTGCAGGGCACCACTCTCTTTATGCCCATAAATATCAAAGCAAACCCTATTTGCAATTCCACTTCAAACTCACTTGCAAATGATGTCATTATGCAGACCTAGCTTTGGCATGGAGACATAATTAGTATTCAGTCTGACAGAAAACCACTTCATTTGAGTCCATGGGCTGAGCTCCAGGAGGCACCCTATATATGACAGCATATGAAGCAGGCACTTTGGATAAAAGCAGATTTGGCTTTAAATGCAGAAAAGTGAGCTGGAATGGGAAAGGGGACAGTCAAGGTTGGAAGGAGCAAAGGACCAGAAGGAGGTGTCATTCATCTCCAAGTTTACTGTTTGTGTGCTAGATGCAAAGAATGCAGTTTATTTAATGAAGTCCCGTTAGTCATGCTGTCTGACTAATTTATGAACATCGCCATGATTAACTTTTCACCTCCTTGAATTATAGAAATTAACCCAGGAATTTACCTGGAATGAGAATTATATTGCACACATTAAGTGTCTTATGTGAACTGAAAGCTGTATATTGCTTCTTTAACATGCTAATTCCATCTCCATGACCTGAGTGGTTCTGATTGAGCGGGGAACCATCTGTGAAATGTGTTTAATTGACTTAGAGATTGCAATTAACCAATGATGGAGCTTAACACTCAAGATCTAGCTCCAATCTTCGTTTTCTATTCTGCGCCCTGTTAAAATGATATAAATACACTTCCTCAACACACTCCTTTGTCCTATGGCATCAGCTGGATTTTGTCAGAAGTGGTTCCAATAGAAGATGTGGGTGCTTGTGAATATTCTGTCCCTTCTGGGTAACTTCCCTTTCCATGATAGACTCTGAGGTGTGACTGCTCCTGTATCTTATCCTTTATGGATGAAGGTTGCCCTTCATCTTAGGAACTAGCATTGGCATATTATATCACTGTGTTTCTACCCATAAATCTACCCATATCTTTGAAAGTTGACCTTAATTGGTATAATTTCAGTTTGTCATCTGTTTTCTTCTGGGTGTTACTGACAGTTACAACTTCTGTCACTGGAGATAAGTAAGAGTCATCTAAAGGTGTAAAATTGTAAATGAGGTCGAATAGTAGGATTTTGCTTACCAAGAGAGGAAAACAAAGAGATTATGCGTGGAAAAAAGTCTCTGATATTGGAAACTGGGTGATCACTTTCCTGTAGTTTGTAGTCATTAATATTTATATTAATTCATCACCAGTAGAGTATGTATTTTCATGGTTATTGCAGAAGTTAGTCTACATTTGGATTTGGGTCAACTGATTTAATGTTGTCATTTGAAAGTCCACTTTGGTCCATTGATGCCGCCTTCAGCAGGCCATAATTATGGAGTTCCCACCATGAATGAGAATGGCAGGGACTCAAACTTTCCCCTGCAGCCTTTCTGCTTCTTTCTGAAGCCTCTTATCCAGCAGTAACATTCTTATCCAGGGTTTCAGATATGTCGGTTATCACAACAGGCAGGACAGCAAGACTGGGACACAGGTGGGTGGGGATATATAGTGGGACGCTGTGGAAATCTTGGATTTTGGTCTGCTTCTTCAATGAAAGAGAAATGGGGACGTCATCAGCTGAACTTCAATATTGGGGACGGGGGTGGCAGTTTGAGGAGAACATGACTTATGCAGCAGTATCTTATGAGGACATAGTGAAAGTCTCCCACGAAGGGCCCATTTGAGACTACCAGTTTCAAGATAACTGGAGCTAGATTGGTGGGAAGGAGAAATAGTCACTCTGACAAAGCCTGCAGCTGTGAGGTGCATCTTACTCCTGCCCGAGAGGTTTGAGCCACAGCTGAGGTCAATGGGTCACTGCTGAACGGGAGACTGACCACATGCATAAATTTTTCCCAACCAGTTACCACCTGAAGAGTAGGGAAAACATTGGATTTAGCTAAGATACTTGCAGTCTTTTTCTTCTTGATTTGGCTAAACTGTAAACAAATCTACTTTCCCTTATCAATTTCTATGTCTCAATTTCTTTTAAACTACAGGGAATCCATTTGGTGGAGTTATGACCCAACCCAAAGGATCCCCTAACAGTGGTGGTACAGGTAAGCTTCAGGAAATTACTTTTCCCCCTTAGCTTGGTTTTGATATGTTTTGTATTCAGAGGAAAGAGCAGCAATGAGAGCACATGGTTTCTTTTGTAGGTAAGAATGTAGTGAAGAGGAGACTTGACTGATAAGGATTCCGGAAGAGTTAGACTTCAGGAAAAGAGGAAAAGTACAACATATGTGGAAGCTTGCTATGAATATTTGAAGAAGTCTAGATGTGCTGTGGCAGTTGAGTATTTATGGGAGGTATGGCATAAAGCCCTTCTAGGGAACTGGGGCTGGAGGTTGAAGGATAACCTTTGCATATACCCTTCATCTAGTGACTAAGAAAAGATGAAAAATTTGAGGAAAATTCCATACTGTTTTCCATAGCAGTTATATTAATTTCTCATCACCAGTATAGGAGGATTCTTTTTTCTCTGTATACAGCCAAATAATTATTTAATTAATAATTTAATAATAATAAATAATTTAATTATTTTAATAATAACAATTCTAACAGGAGTGATGTGATAAGTAGTTATAACTATAATTTGCACTTCCAAAATGACAAGTAATGTTGGAAAAAGTTAGAGAAATACCTATTCAGATTCTTTGATATTTTTAATTGGGATTTCTTTTTATATTGTTTCATGATTTATTTATTCTATGTGTATGAGTATTTTGCTTGCATGTATGTATACACACAACACACACACACACACACATCATCATCATCATCATCATCATCATCATCATCATCATCATTATCATCATCACATACATGTCTGGTGCCCATGAGGGTTAGAAGAAGACATTGGATTCCTTAGACCTGGAATTATGGATGGTTGTGAACCACTAGTTGGGTTCTGGGAATTGAATCCAGGTCCCCTGCAAGAGCAACAAGACTGGTTAGTCATCTTTCCTGGCCTGAGATTGCAATTTTATTACTGATATGTTGGAATCGAATCCTTATACATTTTTGATATTATATCCTGATCAGATGTATGATTTGCAAATATGTTCTTCATATTCCATGCCTTGTCTCTCCAATTTTATAATTATTTCCTTTGTTGTACTAAACATATTTTTTTGTTGGGGGGTTCGAGACAGGGTTTCTCTGTAGCTTTTGAGGCTGTCCTGGAACTCACTTTGTAGACCAGGCTGGCCTCGAACTCACAGAGATCCATCTACCTCTGCCTCCTGAGTGCTGGGATTACAGGCATGCGCCGCCACCACCATCGGCTGTACTAAACATTTTAATTTGATGCATTTTTTTTTTTGGGGTTTAAATTTGCTTTTGTTTCTTATAATTTGGGGATCATATTCACAAGAATCATTGTGTAGACCAACATTGTAAAATATTTCCCCTACATATTCTTCAATAGCTTTACAGTTTCAAGTCTTACATGTATCTCTTTAATATATTTTGTGTTATATTTTATTTATGGTATACGGTGGTTGCACTGCACAGTTCTTCATGTTGCTGTCTAGTTTACTCAACAAAATTTAGTGAGGAGACAGCATTTTCCTTACTGTGCATTCTCAGTTACTTGTTGAAAGCAGGCCATAAATGCATGGATCATTTCTCTGCTGTCTTGTGTAATTGGTAACTGTTTTTACTCTAGCACTATACCACTGAGTTACTTTATCCCTGCTGCAGATTTGGTGGTGTGATGGCATCTCTAATTTTCACTGAAGGTTGTTTGAGGTTTTTCCCTGTGAATTTTAGGACTTTTTTTTTTTTTCAAGTTCTGTAAAACCAATCATTGGTATTTTGATAAGTGTTGCACTGAATCTGTGAATACATTTTGATAGTATTGATGGTTTAGTTTTCTTGAGATTCAGAGATACTGAGTTAGAAATCTTACTGTGAGTGGTGAAATACTACTGAGATCTAGGCCATGTAGCCCTCAAATAACTTTTATCATATACTGTCTCTTAGATGTGTAACCCTATTGTTTCTTTTTTAGTTTTTTTCTATTTCTTCCTCTTTGACTCTATATATAACATTATGTATGGAAAAATATACTTTTCTATGATGGATGATTTTCTCATATAATATTCTTTACCTAAAACTAAATACTGAAAAATTATTTGATTCATCACTGTTGCCAAACTCAATGATTTATCCTATATTTGGTATACAGATTAGCAGACTTTTTCTGTAGCTCAAGCAAACAAAATCTTATATGATCTTTGCAGACAATAGAATTCAATTATTTTCATTTGCATTTAAATGGGCTATTCACTAATTTCTTTTTAGTTTTCTCACATAGTTAAAATGATCTCTATGATAATTTACTTCTGGAATTTTTCTATGACTGATGCTAGGCTAACTTAATATTAGGTTGAATTTGATTATCAAAGGGGCTTGTACCTTAGCACAGTCACTGATGCTATAAACAGCATTTCTCATTACATATAAAATGACAAGCACCCACTGCTTAAACAAAATGTCTTAGTGTCATTTAGTGTCAGCATCAGGAACCAGCTTGATCATTTCCTTTTGTTAATTTTCAGTGTGCCAAAGTGCCTGCCCAAACCAAAAAATAATTCCTTTAAGACTTGAGGGATTCACAGACCTCTGTGACATTTATGATCTCTCTGTCTCTGCAACTCTTTGATTATATGGCTTCTCCTTTCTTTTCTCCTTGCTGACCTGTCTATATTCTCATCTTGTCTTTATGCTAATTTTATTAAGTCTCTTATATAATGTAAATAAGATTTAGAATTCCAGAATAAAATGTCTTTTACAAATTAACCTTCCATCTTATCTCATACAACAATATACAAGATGATAAATAAAATGTATAAACCAACAATATCGTCTCCATGGATTCAAACATAATAAGCTGTGAGCAAATATTAATCAAAGGCAAACTACTTGGCTCTCTTCTGAAGAACGTCCTCCTTTCGGACTCCAGAACTTTGCTCAGGGCTTTCCACCTTAGTGGATACAGTCATGGGAAATGAGGTTATTGAAAGAAGACATCAGCTACGTTATAGAGTAAGAGATGTAGAGAAAGGAGTTATACATGTTGCTCTTGGGGGCAAGAAAGGATTGCACAAAAGCCTCCTGAGGTAGTATAATTCAGCAAGGAAAAAAAAGACTAATGATAAATCAGGTAGACCAACAAGGTAGAGGCAAGTCAGAATCGAGGTCAAAATGTTTTAGGAAGTCTGACTGTGAAGAGTTTAAATTTTCCTCCATGTTCATGTAAAGAAAGAGTACGATCTGGTTTCAATTTCTAAGTGATCATTAAGGCTGCATTTTTGGAAGTGGACAGCTGGATGAAGGGAAGACACTGGGAAACTGATTTAAAAAGTGTTGTGGAAGCCCAGGCTCAGGTTAGTAGTTCAACCTTGGGAGACAGAAAAGTATCATGAGCTGACCAGATTCTACAAGTATTTGGGAGGTAAAACTGACAGGAAATCCTGGTGGATTGTGTGTGTGTGTGTGTGTGTGTGTGTGTGTGTGTGTGTGTGTGTGTGTGTTTTAGTGGAAAAAGTGGTGAATCAAGAATATTTCTAAGGATACATAGTTTATTTAGAGAAATATAAAAAAACTCACTATTCTATGAACTTTCCAAAGGAATTTGCAGGTTTCCTTCCCTTGCTATATTGAAACAGGATGCAGATCTGAGAATACTAACTTGAATAATGCTTGTATTAGTTATGTTTCTTTTTGAAGCAACCAAATATCTGACAAGAAGCAACTTAGGGGAGGAGAGCTTTATTTTATCTTACAGTCTGGGGAGATGTAGTCCATTGTGCTAGAGAAGGATTCATAGGAGGAGCGTGAGGCTATAAAACCTTCACACTCATCCCAATAGGATCCATGTTCTCCAGAAGGTTTCACGGTCTTTCAAAGTGGTACTCCCAGCTCTGGACTAAGTGATTGGGTGTATGATCCAGTGGAGGGTGCATTTCACTTTCAAGTGACAACAATATTTGAACTGACTAAAGATAATAATATAGGTTGTAAGATAGTATGAGGATGAAAGGCAAAGAGCAATAAGGAATTTAAGTGGAAACTGGTGAGGGTTGGGATAAAGAAGTCATCAGTAGGAAGTTATGAAAAAAATTTTAGCTTTATCATGAATGTTGGAGATAGACTCCAGAAGGTATTAAGTAGAAATGTGACAACAATTTAAAAGAACAATTTTGGAAACATTATGTTAGAGAAGATACATAAAAGAGAGACAGTTATGACTCTTATGACTATGAATATATAATAAAAATATTAACTTAAGGCTATGACTGAAGTCACATTTCTGAGATAGGCAGTAATACATGAAATAAAAGATTTGATGTTAGATGAGCATGAGGGAATACTTCTGGGTGTTATCATCAATAGGAAATGTAGCCTGTTGCTCTATACTATATGCGGTTTGTTTCCCAAGACTTACATCTTGTAAGTTTGGTTTTCAGAACCATGGTATTGAGATGTGGTAGAACATTTACAAAATGGATTCTAGAGGAAAATCCTTGAGTTATTGGAGGATACACTTGGAAGGCTTGGGAGATCTTTGTCCATCTGAGACTATTTTGAGATGCAATGTCTTCCTCAGACAAGCACTTCCACTGTGACATGATATATAGTCTAGACAGCACTTTATAAAAGCTGGACTGATACAAGTGTCAGAGCCTTGAACTTCTAAAACTATGAGGAAAAAATAAATCACTTTTCTTGTAAAGTTATCCTGTCTCAGTTAGTTTGCTATAGTAATAAAATTATATGTATACAGGCCTACAGGCTTGGAGGTATAGATGTTAGGTTTGGTTTGAACAAAGTCAATTTGTGAGATATCATGTTGAAATTCCTAATGGTTTCAAATAGCTGAAAGGAAACTATGAATAAAAGTTTAGCTGGGAAGTTTGGATTGGAGATGCAAAAGGAATGGTGATTACTATTTAGCCATACATCTCCATAATTTCATCTAAAAAGAAAAAAATACATGCACATTAATATATTGATAACATAAATGACTAAAGTACCAATATTTTGGGGCAAACAGAAAGAAAGATGTCTTAAACTAGAATAAGGACTAGTAATAAATTAGCTTTGGATTTGAAATGACCCCTGATAGTTCATTTATTGAAGTCTGGGTACCCAAGACAGTAGTGTTCAGAAGTAAGTTCTTTAGAAGAAGATTGGATCATGAGGCTCTAGACAATCAATGGATTATCCATGGATGTAGTAATAGCTTAAGGGGCTGTTGGTACATCTACAGAAACTACATCTGCAGAAACTAGAGGGTGGGGACTAATTGGAGCAAGTTGGTCCCTGAGGTTGCACTTTTGAGGGGTACATTTTCCCCAAAGTCCTTCCCAGACACTGTAAAGTGGGCAACTTTTCCTTCTAACATACTCTCTGCCTTGATGTTCTGCCATGTGCTACATGTCCAATCACATGGCCAAGTGACCATGGGCTGAACCCATGATGCCAAATAAATAACTTCCTGCTTTAGTTTTGTTTTCTGAGGTGATTTGTCACAAGGAAACATGAGTAAGGCAAATTGGAGAAGACAAAAGGACACTTCTGTGAAGAAGGGCTTGAGTAAGAAAAGGGTTGTGAGAGTGGAAGTGGTCAACAGTGCCCAAGGTTCCCAATACTAAGAGGACAAGGTCCCAAATGTCCTATGGATGGTCAGTGTGAATGTTATCAGATGAACCCAAATGGCTGTGGCTTATGATTTTAGAAGAGGCAGACAGTTAGTGGGAAAGATTTTTAACAAGTAGTATAAAAGGTGGTGATGCAAAGGAAACCCCAAAAAATGCTATTTGTAAGAGGCTTTAGTCTTTGCTTCCAAGAACTTGGTATCTCTGCTTTTGGGTGGCTTAGTTTTTAACGATGAAACTATTGCAATGGAAATATGTTTTTACAATCTAAGTGTTAAATTTATTTTCCAGGCTTCATGTGGAAATTCTTATGGAAAAGAGTTCCTTTCCATTGTTCTAGGTCTGTCTTTATCTATAAGCACTACTATTACTACTACTACTACTACTACTACTACTACTACTACTACTAGTGCTACTACTAATACTATTGTTGTTGTTGCTTTCATCATTGCTAGCAACTGGCAAGTGCTTATCATATAGAAAACATTCAATTGGTGTCTAAATGTTAGAACAGGAGGCTGGGGGGATAGCTTAGTGTGTGAACTGTGTGTGGTGCAATCATGAGGACTTGAGTTCACAGCATCAATAGTCACATAAAGGTCAGGCATGTAAGCGTGCATCTGTAACATTAATGCTTGGGGATAGAAGTCCTGGGCCCTCACTGTCCAGCTCGTATAGCCAATGTGGTGAAGTCCGGGCTCTATCAGAGACCCTGTCTCAAAAGCTAAGGTTAATATCGATAGAGGAAGACACCAAATATCTATATCTGGCCTCCATACATACACACATAGGCAAGTATATCCTCTTGTTCATGTGTATGCATATATAGACATCACACATATTACAAATGAATTCAAAGCAGATAAATAGAGTGTGGGAAATTGCTGAGTTACTAAACTGTTTGCTATGTAAGCAAGAACAAGGACTTGTGTTAGATGACTAACATGCATATAAAAACCAAGTGTGATGGGAAGGCACAGACAGGATCTCTGGGGCTTGTTGAATTGCCAGCCTAGCTGAGTCAGTGAGCTTCAGGTTCAGTTGAGAGTCCCTGCCTCATAAACAGAAATGGAGAGCAATAAAGGAAGGCACCAAACCACAACCTTTGGCCTCTGTATGTATGCACATACATGGGCACATTTCCCCTCACAGACACATATACACACATATGAGTGTCTAAACACATGTGCAAATACACCTAAAAGAAACCATATAATTAGTCATTTTAAATCCCATCGATTGGTTGTAATGACAGAGGGTTTATGGTAAGAACTTTTCCATAGCCACAGACTTCATAAATTTCATGCATGGGTATCTATTGGCAAACAGAGACATTGGGTATGAAGGGGAGGGTGAATAAAAAAGCATGGTCCAGTATGAATCATTTTCCTCTTAGGAGGTAACTCAAAATAGAATTCCTTGCTGATGGCTGGGTCAGAAGGGCCATAACATATGCAGTGTTCTAGAAATATGGTTGTTGCTGTGGGACTACTTATGACTATATCCAAATAATGAAAGCATCATTTCCTTAGTTTTTAAAAATGCACTCCCATCTAACTTTGAAAGGTAATTTTTGTTATGATTTTCTAATCATAAGAATAATTATAAACACAGACCATTGGAACCAAAAGAATCCAAACTACTTGTCCAAGTTAACATTGTGCATGACACGAAGATAATGAATGCCTTCAGAACAAGGCAGTGGAGCTTAAATTAAATTTGACCTAACCTTAAAAAGCATGCAAGAGATGGCTTTGTCAGGAACCTGAAAACCACAAGATATCTATAAATAGATGTGACTTAGATTCTAAAAAAAATATCTAAGGTAAGTAATTGCTCTTCACTAATACCTGGAAATGCAAAAATAAGCTTTGACTATAAACATTGATTTCAGAAGTATTTTTTGCTAAGAATGTTAATGGTGTAATGCACAAAACTACTACATTAAACAAAATGTCACCCTACACCCTATTTCATCATGTACACTCTCTTGGTCAAATATTTACTCTTCTTGACCATGAAGCAAGAGAACATAGGTCACAAGCTTTGTTCTCTCTGTGTGTTGTGAATACCATTTGCTTTCACTTCTTTACTTCTTCAAATCCACATTACACTTTAGGCCACCTTCCCCAACCTGTGCTCTTATCAAGCCTCTGTTACCTGGAACCCACTTCTGGGGATCTCACTATAGTCTGTCACACAATGAAGGGTTAAATCAGAGAAGTGTGATGTTTGTGCATCAAGATTAAGGCTGCCTACCTAGTTATTAGTCCTTTGTTGTTTCTACTCCCAGAGACACTGTTTTCCTTGGCAGGGAAGAGTGACTTGGACTGTGGAAATGTAATAGCTCTCAGGCCGATGCTGTAGAAGGACAAGTCTTAGAGTGAATGTACATCTATAACAGCCATTTTCATTTTAGTGCCCAGTGATTTCTAATTCCTGTGACATTTTTACTATCCATTTTACCTATGTGATACATCATGTACAGATCCAATATTTACTTAATGACAGCTCAATACCAAGCTCTATCTTTATACTAAGTCTACAATGGTGAGAAGATAACTCATATCTTTAAAAAAGTTTTCAACACAGTAAGAATAATAGATGGTCCTATTGTATCCACAAGTTGATAGGCAAAAGTATAGTGGATATTATGCTCTGAATGCCCATTAGCGACAGACATTTATGCTAAGTTTGTGTTTGGGAGATCAAGTTCCTTCCACAGATATTCTTAGGTTACAAACTTCTCCAATCCAGTAGCCCTTATACATCTTTGCAACAGAATTCTTCTTGAGGTTAGGAATATTAGATGTGTTTAAATTCCAGCCTAATATTGTATGATTCTACTGTTTGATCTATCTTCAAACCTCCCCCCAAAATGATATATCCAAGAGACAGACATAGACTTTTCAAAGCTTATTTGTCTGCTATAATTTTCAATAATGCTCTTGTTTCCCATGTGAAATTCTGCCTCACAGAAAGTCACATAGAATGCCAATAACTTAATATACTAAATTTCTTATTCTAATTTATGAAACATCTGTTTGTGTGCTACTTGATAATTTTGAGACTGTAATCATACTTCTGCATCACATTCACTGCATGAATAAAATATGGGTCTTTAAATCTATTTCTTACTAGGTATGCTCCTCTACTTCTGGGAAAGATTGAAATCATGGCATACCCCAGAAACAAGTTTGTGAAACCTGTGGCAGAGTATTCCTTACACACGGTACAGTTGCCAAGTCCTCAGTTGGAAGTGATTCTGAATCACAGTTTACTATGAATGGAAGGTTCTTCAATATTGTGTCCCAATTTATGACAATGGCCTTGGTTCTCTTTCTTCTTCTCTGATAAACACTGAGGCCAAGAGGAAATTAAGGAGGAAAGGATTGTTTCATCTTACACTTCCTGGTAACAGTCTATCACTGAGGGAAGTCAGGACAGGAGCTCAAGGTAGGAACCTGGAGGCAGGCGCTGATGCAAAGGACATGGAGGGGAGCTGCTTACTGCCTTGCTTCCCATGGCTCGCTCAGCCTGCTTTCTTATTGAATCCAGGACCACCAGCCCAGGGGTGGCACTATATACAATGGTCTCAACCCTCTCATTCTCACTCACTAATCAAGGAAAATGCCCTATAGACTTGTGTGCAGGCCAACCTGGTGGAAGTCTTTTCCCACTGAGGTTCCTTTTCCCATGTCTGTCTAGGTTTGTGACAAAAGCTAACTAAGGACAAAAAGAGGAGGAAAATGAAGTAATACCAAGAAGGCCAGAGAGAAACACATCTTAGTGCTAAAGACCTTTACATGAATCTTCAGAAGTGAGTCTACTGTAATGGCGACCAAGTTAATTCATAAGCGAAGCTGTATTTGAAATCTTAGTTTTCTGACAATGCCTCAACAATGGTATACTGAAGGGGGTTGCTCAATATTTCCCCCCTCTATAGAATCTAGAAATATTTATTTTCCCAGCCATAAAACCTTCCTTTTTATATATGGACAACTGCTATGAAGAGTATGTATTTTTAGCTGAAGACCTACCTTAACCCAATAAGTTTTCTTACCTTACACAACGTAAGTTAGAAAAACTGACTCCACCATTGACAGAAACTCAGCACAAAAGCTGTGTTTGAATTTCCTGTGCTCTTGAGTCTGGTCTCTGGTGTTTCCTTCAGAGCAATGCGGTCTGACAATCAACCCTGGATTGGTTCTGTGAACTTATACAACTGCCAGTTTGACCTTTGTGTTACAAGTTTAACCTCAGGCAAGTCAAGGTCTGAGATGGGATCTCTACTATTGACATCTCTCTCATAATGTTATTTGTTGTTTGTTTATTTGGTTTTTTGTTTTTTATTATTAAGAAATTTTTATTCATTTTACATACCAACCACAGATTACCCTCTCTTCCCTCCTCACACTCCCAGCCTCCTCCCCTACCAACCCCCCCATCTCCTTCTCTGACAAGGTAAGACCTCCTATGGGGAGTCAGTAGAGTCTAGTACATTCAGTTGGGGCAGGTCAAAGCCCCCTCCCCCTACATCAAGACTGTGCAAGGTGTCCCACCACGGGTAATGGGCTCCAAAATGCCAGCTCATGTACCTGGGATAGATCCTGATTCCACTGCCAGGGGGTCCCTTGAACTGTCTTGCTTATGCGGAAGGCCTAGTCTTGACCCATGGAGGCTCCACAGCTGTTGGTCTAAAGTTCCTGGGTCCCCACTAGTTTTGTTTGGCTGTCTCTGTAGGTTGCCCCATCATGATCTTGATATCCCTTGCTCATAGAATCCCTCTTCTCTCTCTTTGACTGGCCTCCTGGAGCTCAGGCTGGGGCTTGGCTGTGGATCTCTGCATCAGTTACTGGATGAAGGCTGTATGAAACAGTTAGGGTATTCACCAGTCTGAATACTAGAATGTCACCCTCTCTACTATTGCTAATAGTCTAAGCGGGAGTCATCCTTGTGGATGCCTGGGAACTTCCCCAGCACAATTAAATAGTAACGTATATGCAAAGTGTACAGTGCTAATCATGGAACTTTAAATCAGGACATGGAAAATGCTTATCATAGCAACTAGCATACACTAAAACTGAGAGATATAAGTTCTTACAATGATGAGCAAGAACATGTTATGAGCCCTATGAACCCTGGGTGAATGTTGACAGCAACCTCAGTTCACACTACATCCTCTCTCTTTTCTCAGTGGTGTATTGGATTAAATCTCACATCTCTCCATTCCTACTAGAATATGCATTCCTTGTACTGTTTTAGTTACTTTCCTTGTGGTTGTAGCAAAGTACAAGACAAAAGTGACCTAAGGAAGTTTATTTTGGCCCATAGCTTAAGGAGTTGCAGTCCATCATGATGGGGAAGGCATGGTAGCTGGGCTTTATGTGGTGGCAGACAGTTACATTGATGTCTGTTAGCATGGTGCCAACCACAAAGCAGAGAGTGTGTCCTGAAGCTTCCCAGATAGAATGCTAAAGCCCTAGCTCTATGTCCTTATGTCTGCCAGTGTGGCCCTGTGTCTAAAAGGTTCCACAAACTCCCAAAATAACATCACCAGCTGGGTACCAAGTATTTAAACACACAGTCTGGGGTGGACATTTCACATTCAAATCATAGTGTGTACCCAGGAATGCCAGGGGATTTGTGAACAAATCAAACATAAGGTACTGTTCTAAAAGGGAGAGGGACTCTTGGTAACGACTGTAAATCCTCTCAAATTAGACCTTGCAGTCTATAGGGGATATGGGGAAATATTGCCAAGTCCATCTAGTTCTGAGAAGGTTGTCAAGTTAATTCCACTCAAGTGTCATATATATAGACCATCCCAATTTTCTGTGCTTTATAAAAACAACAACAACAACAATAACAACAACAACATCAACAACTCTCACGTCCACTCATCTTATGTAAAAGAGATTATCCTGCTGTTGGCCGAAAGTTCTGGTAGCAATTTGTGTAAAGCATGTTATGCAGTTTTATTTATGTCAGCACTTAGAAAGTGATTTAAACAGTAATGTGGGAGGTAGACAAGGGGGTGGCATTACATTTCAACAAACATTTAGAGATCTTTGGAACTGAAGGCTGTACAAATAGAATTGACCAAAAATGGAATAGCTCTGTGTAATTTTGATGGAGAGTCAAGCAATGACTTTTGCATTCTTTTGCATTTTTGTTTATTTAGCTTGACAGAGGATATGAAAAAGGTGCTTTTGATTAAGTACCTTAATATCTTACATTTATATAGTGCCTTTCACCCTAGACGCATAATAAACTATGTTTATACAGTTTAATAAACTTTCAACAGAATTGGCCCTTTCCTTATCAGAAATGATCAAAGTCATCTGTGCCTGGCACCTCTGCCACAAGGAAGGAGTGAGGGACTCTCAGACCATGTTAACCAAGGTAGATTCAGTTTTCACCCAATATACTAAAAATCTTATTATTGAACAAATTATATATTGTCTGTTGGGTTTTGAGAAATGGTTTGACTGAAACTACTAATTAGTCATATACTACCTAACAAATTAACCAACTTTGCAGACAGTGCCTGTTGCATTGAATTGCCCTTTGTTCGTGCTAGTCTGTGAGCAGGACTTCATGCACATTTAGTATTTCTGTCCCTAAGCCACTAACTCATTTCTTTCATCTTGATTAAAGAAATGTGAACAATAAATATTTTATTAACTGCTTACTTAAACCTATCAGAGATGTTTTCTTTGAGACTCTTCTTCCTAAAATAAGAAGAGAGTAACAATGTGTGTGTGTGTGTGTGTGTGTGTGTGTGTGTGTGAATTAATAAATATATGATGGCATTTTTATTTATATTTATGCTTTTAACTGTAGTTTAACATAAACTGAACCTGAAATATTCCCTCAAGTGTCCTGTGTTGATGGCTTGGTTGAAAGCTGATGACTTTTGGAAAGTGATAGCATTAGGAGGTGCTGATTGATGGGATTAGTCCAATGAATCCAGTGATGAATTAATCCATGGTTGAAATACAGTTGCATGGGCTGTAAGGGTAGGAGGTAGGGTCTACTTCATTGAAGGTGATAAGTATGGATAGTCCCCAGAAAGATCTAGATCTTCTTCCTCCCCAGCCTCTTACTTTTCTGTCTAATTGCCCTGAATCAAGCAGATTTGCTGTGTTATGCTTTTCAGCCAAACTCCTCTGGATTACCACAGGCTAGAAGTAACTTACCATGGGTTGAAAGCTCTAAAACTGTGAGCTAAAACCAACTTTCCTTCTTTTTTTTTTTTAATTATATTTGTGTTTTAATTTTACACATCAGCCATGGGTTCCCCTGTCCTCCCCCCTCCCACCCACAACCCCAACTTTCCCCCCATCTCCTCCCCTCTATTCCCATATCCTTCAGGGCCAAGACACCCATGGGGATTCATTTAAACCTGGTGGATTAAGTACAGGCAGGTCCAGTCCCCTCCTTCTAGGCTGAGCAAAGTGCCCCTGTGTAAGCCCAAGGTTCCAAACAGCCAGCTCATGCACTAAGGACAGATCCCTGGTCCCACAGCCTGGATGCCTCCCAAGCAGTTCAAGCTATTCAATTGTCTCACTTATCCAGAGAGCCTGATCCAGCTGGGGGCTCCTCAGCCTTTGGTTCATAATTCATGTGCTTCCATTCGTTTGGCTATTTGTCCCTGTGCTTTTTCCAATCTTGGGCTCAACAATTCACGCTCTTGCAGTCCCTCCTCTTTCTCGAAAATTGGACACCTGGAGCTCCACCTGGGGCCTGGCTGAGGATCTCTGCATCCACTTCCATCAGTTATTAGATGAAAGTTCCAACTCGACTGGTAGGGTGTTTGGTCATCTAATCACCAGACTAGGTCAGATCAGGCATTCTCTCAACCTTTGCCAGCAGTCTACAGAGGATGTATCATTGTGGATTTCTGGGGACGTCTCCAGTACTCTGTCCATTCCTGTTCTCATGTGGTCATTATTTATCATGGTCTGTTATTCCTTGTTCTCCCTTTCTGTTCTTGATCCAGCTGGGATCTCCTGCTCCCCTAAGCTTTCTTTCCCTCAAACCTTGCCTTTCATTACTCCCACTGTCATCTAGGTTGTTAATGTAGATCTCATCCATTTCTCTGTCATTGGGTGATCCATGTGTCTTTTGTAGGGTCCCGTTTTCTAGGTAGTCTCCCTGGAGTTGTGTAGCAGTCTAGTCATCTTTGTTTTACATCTAATATCCTCCTATGAGTGAGTACATACTATGTTTGTCATTCTGAGTCTGGGTTACCTCACTCAGGATGATTTTTTCTAGATCCATCCATTTGCCAACAAACCTCATGATGTCATTGTTTTTCTCTGCTGAGTAGTACTCCATTGTGTATATATACCATATTTCCTTTATCCATCCTTCAGTTGAAGGGCATCTAGGTTATTTCCATGTTCTGGCTATTACAAAGAAAGCTGATATTAACAAATCAAAGAGCAAATGCCCTTGTGGTATGATTGAGCATTCCTTGGGTATATGCCCAAGAGTGCTATAGCTGGGTCTTGGGGGAGATTGATTCCCAATTTTCTAAGAAGCGCCATATTGATTTCCAAAGTTTCTGTACAGGCTTGCATTCCCACCAGCAGTGGAGGAGAGTTCCCCTTGCTCCACATCCTCTCCAGCATAAGCTGTCTTCTGTTCTTTTGATCTTAGCCATTCTGACAGGTGTAAGGTGGTATCTCAGAGTCGTTTTGATTTATATTTCCTGGATAATTAGGGATGTTGAGCAATTCCTTAAATGTCTTTCAGCCATTTGAACTTCCTCTGTGGAGAATTCTCTGTTTAGTTCTATAGCCCATTTCTTAATTGGACTGTTGGGCATTTTGATGTCTAATTTCTTGAGTTCTTTATATATTCTGGATATCATTCCTCTGTCAGATGTGGGGTTGGTGAAGACCTTTTCCCATTCTGTGTAGGCTGTTGCTTTGTCTTGTTGACTGTGTCCTTTGCTCTACAAAAGCTTCTCAGATTCAGCAGGTTCCATTGATTGATTGTTTCTCTCAGTGTCTGTGCTACTGGTGTTATATTTAGAAAGTGATCTCTGGTGCCAATGTGTTTAAGAGTCCTTCCTACTTCCTCTTCTATCACGTTCAGAGTAGCTGGATTTATGTTGAGGTCTTTGATCCACTTGGATTTAAGTTTTGTGCACAGTGACAAATATGGATCTCTTTGCAGCCTTCTACACATTGACATCCAGTTATGCCAGCACCATTTGTTGAAGATGCTTTCTTTTTTCCATTGTACATTTTTGGCTTCTTTGTCAAAAATTATATGTTCATAAGTGTGTGGGTTAATGTCAGGGTCTTCAATTCGATTCCATTGGTAAACATGTCCGTTATTATGCCAGTACCAAGAAGTTTTTATTACAGTAGCTCTATAGCAGAGCTTGCGGTCGGGGATTGTGATGCCTCCAGAGGTTGTTTTATTGTACAGGATTCTTTTGGCTATCCTGGTTTTTTTGTTTTTCCATATGAAGTTGAGTATTATTCTTTCCAGAATTGTGTTGGTAATTTGATGGGAATTGCGTTGAATCTGTAGATTGCTTTTGGTAAGATTGCCATTTTTACTATGTTAATCCTGCCTATCCATGAGCATGGGAGATCTTTCCATTTTCAGACATCTTCTTCAATTTCTTTTTTCAGGGACTTGTCATATAGGTCCTTCACATGCTTAGTTAATGTTACCTCAAGGTATTTTATATCATTTGTGGCTATTGTAAAGGATGATGTATCTCTGATTTCCTTCTCAGCCTGTTTGTCTACTGTATATAGGAGGACTACTGATTTTTTTGAGTTGATCTTGTATCCTGCAATGTTGCTGAAGGTTTTTATTAGCTGTATCAGTTCCTTGGTTGAATTTTTGGGGTCACTCATGTATAACATGTCATCTGCAAATAGGGAGAGCTTGACTTCTTCCTTTCCAATTTGTATCCCCTTAATCTCTTTATGTTGTCTTATAGCTCTGGCTAGAACTTCAAGTACTATATTGAATAAGTAGGGGAAGAGGGGACAGCCTTGCCTTGTTCCTGATTTTAGTGGTATTGCTTTGAGTTTCTCTCCATTTAATTTGATGTTGGCTGTTGGCTTGCTGTAGATTGCCTTTATTATATTTAGGTATGTTCCCTGTATTCCTGATCACTCCAAGACCTTTATCATGAAGGGGTGTTGGATTTTGTCAAATGCCTTTTCTGCATCTAGTGAGATGATCATGTGGTTTTTTTCTTTGAGTTTGTTTATATGGTGTATTACATTGACGGATTTTGTATGTTGAACCACCCTTGCATCCCTGGGATGAAGCCTACTTGATCATGGTCGATAATTGTTTTGATATGTTCTTGGAGTCTGTTTGCCAGAATTTTATTGAGTATTTTTGCATCAATGTTCATGAGGGTGATTGGTCTGTAGTTCTCTTTCTTTGTTGCATCTTTGTTTGGTTTAGGAATCAGGGTAATTGTAGCCTCATAGAAGGAGTTTGGTAATATACCTTCTGCTTCTATTGTGTGGAACAATGGAAAGAGTATTGGTATTAAGTCTTCTTTGAAGATCTGGTAGAATTCTGCAGTGTATCCATCTGGTCCTGGGCATTTTTTGGTTGGGAGACTTTTAATGACTGATTCTATTTCCTTAGGGGTTATTGGACTATTTAAATGTTTTATCTGGTCTTGATTTAACTTAGGTATGTGGTACCTATCCAGAAAATTATCCATTTTTTTAGATTTTCCTGTTTTGTGGAGTAGAGGTTTTTGAAGTATGTCCTGATGATTCTCTGGATTTCCTCATTGTCTGTTGTTATGTCCCCCTTTTCATTTCTGATTTTGTTAATTTGGATGCTCTCTCTCTCTGTCTTTTGGTTAGTTTGGATAAGGGCTTGTCTATCTTGTTGATCTTCTCAAAGAACCAACTCTTTGTTTCATTTTATTTCTATTTTATTCATTTCAGCTCTCAGTTTGATAATTTCCTGGTGTCTGTTCCTCCACTTTGCTTCTTCCTGTTCAAGGGCTTTCAGGTGTGCTGTCAAGTCACTAGCATCAGATTTCTTCAGCTTCTTTATGTGGGCATTCAGTGCTATGAATTTACCTCTTAGCACTGCTTTCATAGTATCCCATAAGTTTGGTTATGTGGTGTACTCATTTTCATTAATCTCTAGGAAGTCTTTAATTTCTTTCTTTATTTCTTCCTTAACCCATTGGTGATTCAGTTGAGCATTATTCAGTTTCCATGAGATTATAGGATTTCTGTAGGGTTTTTTTTTTGTTGTTGTTGTTGAAATCTAACTTTAAACCATGGTGGTCTGATAGAACACAGGAGGTTATTCCAATTGTTTTGTATCTGTTGAGATTTGCTTTGTGGCCAAGTACATGGTAGATTTTAGAGAAGGTTCCTTGGGGTGCTGAGAAGGTATATTCTTTTTTCTTCGGGTGGAATGTTCTGTGGATATCAATTAAGTCCATGTGAGCCATAACATCAGTTAAGACCATTATGTCTCTGTTAAGATTCAATTTGGCCTATCTGTCCAGGGGTAAAAGTGGGGTGTTGAAGTCTCCCACTATTAATGTGTGGGGTTTTATATGTGATTTAAGCTTTAGTAATGTTTCTTTTACATATGTGCGTGCCCTTGTGTTTGGGGCATAAATGTTCAGAATTGAGACTTCATCTTGATGGAACTTTCCTGCGATGAGTATGTAATGTCCTTCATCATCTCTTTTGATTGATTTTAGTTTGAAGTCTATTTTGCTGGATATTAGGAGGGCTACACCAGCTTGCTTCTTAAGACTATTTGATTGGAAAGTCTTTTCCTAGCCTTTAATTCTTAGGAGGTGTCTGTCTTTGAATTTGAGGTGTGTTTCTTGTATGCAGCAGAAAGATGGGTCCTGTTTTCATATCCATTCTGTTAGTTTGTGTCTTTTTATAGGTGAATTAAGTTCATTGATATTAAGGGATATTAATGACCAGTGATTGTTCATTCCTGTTGTTATTTTTATTTTTTGGTGGTAGTGTGTGTGTACTTCTCTTCTTTCGGGTTTACTGCTGTGGTGTTATCTATTGCCTGTGTTTTCATGGGTGTATCTGCCTTCCTTAGGTTGGCTATAGAGGTACATCAAGAATTTAATACATAATATTATATTATTTATATTATTTGGTGTTAAGTTGCATTTGGTCTTTTATATATGAAACTATTTCTTTCTCTCTCCCCTCATTTCTCTGCCTCCTTCCTTCACTCTTTCCTCCCTTCCTTTTTCTCTTTCATACATGGGCATATTTGCACACACACACATAGAAGGAACTGTAGATGTAGCCATCTTGTTAAATAAGAAATACAGAGCCAAATACAGAGATAATAGCCAAGAGGTCAGAGCAATAGCTGGGAGCTGAAAACCTTACCCTTCATTGCTGCTGCTGTCTTTTCTCTCCACAAGAGGCCTACTTTCTGTGTCCTGTCATTTTACAGACTTTCTGTTCTACGTTCCCATTGGTTGTAAACCCAACCACATGACCTCCTCATCACTGCCTGTCAGTACAGACCTCCAGGTCTTCTATGGTTGGTATTGAGATTAAAGGCGTGTGTCTCCATGCTGGCTGTATCCTTGAACACACAGAGATCTACCTAGCTATGCCTCCCATGTGCTGGGATTAAAGGTGTGCGCCACTACCACCCAGCTTCTGCTATGGCTTGCTCTGACCCCAAGGCAACTTTATTAATATACAAATAAAATCACATTTCAGTACAAATAAAATATCACCATAAGGAATCATTGATTAAGATTCTAAACATCAGAAGATTAGTCTTTATTTTTAATCACTGATAACTTAATTGTCAATTGCTAACATTGGTTTCTTAGTTTATATTATACCCCATGGAATCTGGCATTAGAGAGAGTCTGTCAATTATGATAATTGTATATTAAATATATTTCTTGAGAAACTTGTTTTATTTTCAAAACATTAAGTATCATTAAGTTAGAAAATAGAAAATTCTTCTAGATCTCATAATACCCTTTAGTAGTGTGAGTGCTTTAGGATGCCTCACTTCTGATCCCTTACTCCACAAAATCTGACAGGATTAGATGTGTGAGACCTAAAGGACTCCCCATGTCAAAAAGGGGAATTTTAATCTTCTGTTTACTCAGGTAATATCCATGATATGTTTATTTGAATTAGAGAGTGCACAGAATTCACTGCATTATGGAAAACAGTAAATTCTGCCTTGAGAAAGACCAAGACTATAGCTATACATTATTCTCTTAGTGGTTAATTAAAGTTTTTATGTATTCAAATTTATGCAAAAAATTGTTGGGTTTGGGATACATTGTATTTGTTTAGTTTGTAACAAAGATAATTTTTCAACTTTTATTATGTACTTTTCAACAACTAGCAGCAGTACTAACGTCTGAAATTTGAATCCTCAGACTTTAAATCAAGGGCAGAAACAATATTTTCAAAGAGAAAAGCAATTGAGTATCATAAGTCTATGGGAAAACAGACCATGTGTACTATTTCATTGTATTGTGACAGGCATAATTTTAGATGGCAGGTTGGTTTATCTTGTTGTTCCCAAAGGAACAACAGCCTCATACCTTGTTCACACTGCTCAGAAACAATCAACTTCTCTCCTTGCAGCCTATTATATTTCTCAGAAAGTTGCTTGCGTAAGGAACTCCCCCACATAAACTTGTTATGCATTGGGAAATGGATTATGCCTGTACCCTGGGAGACAGTTGATCCTGCAGGCTAGAGTTTATGGGAAAATAAAAACCAAAAAGAAAATGCATTTCAACAAAGTTGACTTGGCTTACACGATTTCTCAATGATCTGTCTTTTCCTGGAGCCTGGGATTGCAAATGACTGGACCAATCAAGACATTTTATTCTAACACCTGTGTTATTGGAAATAGCTACACTGATTAACATAATTAAGATTTAGATTAGTAGTCCAATTAAATAATTACCAAGTCCCTGTGAAGAAGGTTCTATATTGTCATGTTCCATATGGGAAACATATAGAATAGAAAATAGACCCGATTCAACTTCTTTTCTTCGAATATTTTTATTCATTATCTATTTTTGTTTGAGAATTTTATTTTATTCTACTTTATGGCAAATATTTTGAGTTTATATAAATCGGTATTGTCTCCAGGGTTCAGGACCTATATCAAGATCATTTGTATATCTCCTTTTACACAAATATCATACCTGGTATTTAATAAGTGGTAAGTGTAGTCTTAAAACTTGCAAAATATTTAGCTTCATATCATGACAGTTTGTGTAAAACAATTGACAACAAATATTTTTGCCTGTGATCTTCAAATTTTGACAAACACACTGTGGCATCTAATTGGTTAAGTGGGTTACAGATGGGATTCGTAAACCAGCAAAGAAAACATGAGTGACTTCATTGTCATATTGCTTTTACTCACTGCCTGTGCCCTCTAGCCTTAACCCTATGATTTCCAAATGCGTTACTAATAGTTAAGTTGTATTGAATAGTGTTTGGGTGATCCTGGTTTGCCATTGGTTTAGTCCTGTTGTCTTGGAAAAAACTTAGTAATAAAATTCGTTTTCACTTTGAAATGTATTGGTTTGGATAATGTACATGGTCATATTAATTCATTTATTTTCATGATAGATGTGCTGTATTTGGAACACTTTAATAAAAATGTAATACATATTTGGACACAGTTTTGAGTTTTAGGATTTTCCAGATGCAGTTTAGGGGTTGAACTGGCTCAAAGTTTTAGAGAATTTCATTTTCTAAGAGCTGTAGAAGACTGGATGGTTTAGGTATTTGAGCAGAGGGGGATTTCCAACACCATGCTCTCTCTAGCATTAGGCACACTCTGGATCAAATGTGCTAACTACTAATTGACCCTTCTCAGAAGATCCACATCTATGGAGGGAGCACATCCACTCTCTAAAGCATACTCTTCAAGGTATGATCTGTCTATTCTCCTTCTCCTCCTATTCCTCCTCTTTCTCCTCCTCTTTCTTCTCCTCCTATTCCTTTTCCTCCTTCTCCTGGTACTAATATTCACAGAATATTTTGGTTTTGTCAAAGGAAGCTAAATATGTCAAGAGTAATCATTGAGACACTGGAGAACTAGCAAGGTTGACAGTGGTTTTGTTCATCCTTTCCTTGGTGTTCTGAGCCTTAGCAGTAACCAGCCCGGAGGAGCTGCCTAGCTGGTTTTCTTTCATTTATATAGATGTAGATGCAGGCAAATTATTGAACTTGCCTTCGCAGCATTGCCTCCAGCCAAGGTGTTCTTTTATTTGTCAATCAATCCAGTGCTACTAGTAGTTAGTCAAACAGGATAGTAAACATTTGCTTTATCTTTTGGCTCGGGGCATGCAACTTGCGTCAGTCAGTGTAAAACATAGGCATCTTCTAAAAGAACAGTACTGCTCTGAGATACAGTAGTTCAGACATCATTACAATCTCCCCCCCCCGCTCCCGCTTTTATTTTTAGTCATAAGAGTAAAAGAGCAGAGCAAAGTTCACAGTTACTAAGATGATGGCAAACATTTTATTTTTTCCTCTCTGTAGAGTAAAGACATCTAGAAGGATGTTTAGAGACTTTTGTAGATGCCAAGGGCACTCATGGATACCAGAGATGCTTGCTTTTATCTGATAAAAAGAATGTACAAAAGATAGGAGAAAAGTATTGATTGGATAAATTGGATTTACTTTTAAGTGAGCCTGGTCTTCAATGTGGAAGATGGCTTAGAGAAAAGTCATTAGAGCTATCCTTCTAAATTGTGCTTCGGGAAGTGTGTGTGTGTGTGTGTGTGTGTGTGTGTGTGTGTGTGTGTGTGTGTAGAGGTGGAGAAGTGGAGAGAGAGAAAACTAGAACATACTGTCCCTTGAAAAGTTTGCTTCAATGTACTTTAAGTAAATAATAATTAAATCTTAAAATTGCTTAAAACATGCAAACCATTTAAAAAGTATGACTTATGTTTCAAACCCATAATATTTCTGCACCTTGAGTCTATCTGCATTTCATCCTCCTGCATTTTTTAATAGAAAAATAACACAAGAAGAAGAGATTCATTAATAGGGATTTTTTATTAGATACAGAAGAATATGAAATCAACAATAAACATTGGGTATATGAAAGTTAATAGGAAGCATACTTACTATTTACACAATACTGAAGTACATATTATCAAATCAACAAATAACAATATTAACTGGATTCCTTTAAAATGCTGTTTGGGGATGAAATGAATATTTCAAAATTGTGGCAAGAGTTTGAAACTGAATAAATAATGCTGAGATGTTTAGAGTCTGGAAATAATAGAAAGTTATTACTGCCCTAAATACAAATAATCAAGGACAGCAACAAACACTTCCAGAATACAGAAACTGCTGTGTTCACAGAGAGTAGGTTCCAACAGGGTGGAGAGATAGAGGGACTTTTCCTGCTTGTACCAGAACACCCCAGTGATCTAAAGTTAGAATGGAAAGGAAGTCATCCAAATATCTCATGTTCTTGTTGAAGACTTTAAGTAATTAACTATAATTTTAAAGACAAAAGGTTTAGTCAAGTGGAGGTTATAGGTTCTCCTCAAAATTCTTTTAACTCAGTAGCCCTGGGTAGTTAGTTGGCTAGGTTTCCAGTACCAGGCATGATTTCTCTCTTGTTCCATGGGTCTTAAGTCCAATTAGAGAGGTATTGGTTACCACCAAGGTCTCCATGCCATCATAGCAACCTTAGAGTTATTGTGTTATGGTGGTCATTATTATGAGCTTAACAAGGACAACAATAGCCATTCTAAGGTGGACAGGGGTAAAGCCACAGGCCATGACCATACACAAAGAATTACAGCTAACTAACGAAAGCTGAGAGCAAGAGAGCCTTCTCCAGGGAAGAGCATACCCATTGGTTATTCAATCCCAAATGGTCAGTGTAAATATACATGAAAGTAACATTATACAGCCTGGTCAGGTTGTGTTTAGGTATTTATGAAGACAAATGTATGTGTATGCGTGTACCTATGTGTATGTATATAACATCAATTAATGAAAGAGGTCATGGATTTGAAAGAGATCAGAGAGGGGTGTGTAGAAGGGTTGAGGGGAAGAGGAAATCATATTATATTATAAGCTTAAAATAAAGGAAATAATAAAAATGGGGAGGAAGATATTTTATGTAATAAGTTCTAGAGATCAAATCTATCTCTGCACAAAATAGAACTGAGAAAATAGAAAACAATAATCATGCGAATGAGAAAAGGGGATGAGCAAACAGAGAATACCCAGCACATGTCTACACATGGGTTTTATTTATTCAGTGTCTGGTATTTCTCAAGTTATGAAGCAGACCAGAGTAAAAATTTGTCCAAATAATTTGCTGAAATTCACCCAGCTAGTGAAAAACTAGACCACAGTCTTAAATTTATGCTTTTTACTCAGTGTTCAATCCTAATCACTATGTAATATTTTCATTCTGATAATGATAGTTTCATTTACTTGAAACTATCCAAAACAAAAAGTCAAAGAAAATATATAGAATAAAATTAGGATTTACTGATAGCCATTCAAAGGCAAAAAATAAAGCCCAAATCCAGGTAATAGGGGTAGAATAGGAAAACCAGTAAATTGTGTTTTACTCTTTCCCCTTCTTGCATATGTCATATCTTGCCTTCCCAGCGAAAGCTCAGAATTCCTATCACATCTACACCGAATTATTTTTTGCATGCTCAGGGCCTCAGGCATGAATGTTTCTGCAAATTGAATGGACAGGGCCTTGCAATGCTCCAAAGGTTCACAAGCCAGCACACATTTACAGCACAGCTTAGCCCCTAGCCTAGGCTGTCAACATGGGGTGTGTAAGTGTGGGAGACAAAAATGAACATAAATTCTGATTTCACACTTCTGTGTTACATGGAAACTGAGAGAGAAATGGCTTCAATATTTTATCACATGTATTAATTCCATATTCCATTCTGACTGGCAATATCATATAAGTGCACTGTGATTAATCAGAGCAAATGAAACTTTCTCAAATTGAGAAGTAAACATATTATGCCACTTATACCACTACGCATCTTCATACATCCTATGTGGAGATATTCTCAATAAAGTGTAGAAATTGTCAAACCCACCCCTACAAAATGAAAGAGATGGTCATCCTAGTTCATGGCACACTGTCACATTGTGGCACTCCTTCATCCAAAGTTGATTCATATTGTTTAGGTCTTCTTTTCATCCATTGTTAGGCTAGAGTAGTTTGAAGACATAGAAAGCCAAATGATATCATTAATTGGTACATGAGGTGTTTTATTTGGGATCAGAGGAAACAGAGGTGGTGGTGGGGAAGCATCCAAATGGCAGCTTTTGTGAAATGTGTTGTTTAGCATCAGGACCCATAACAAAAAGGGAAATGCATCTTCCAATAAAGGAGAGCAAGACAGAAGGTACAAACAAGTCATGTAGCTGGAAGTTTTCCTGTGTCCTGCTTGGCTGGCAGTCAGGACAAGTCTCTTACCCACACACAGTCTCACAGCCTTTTATAAAATAATCACACAGAGGCTTAATATTATTTATAACTGCTTGGCCATTAGCTCAGGCTTATTACTGACTAGCTCTTACACTTAATTTAAACCATAATTCTTATTTATGTTTAGCCTCATGGCGTGGTACCTTTTCTCAGTTCTGCCTTGTCTTCTTGCTTCCTCTGTGTCTGGCTGGTGACTCCTGACTCAGCCTTCCTCATCCCAGATTTCTCCTTGTCTGCTTAATCCTGCCTATACTTTACTTCCTGCCTGGCTACTGGCCAATCAACATTTTACTTATCAACCAATCAGAGTAACACACATTCACAGCATACAAAAGGATATTCCACAGCAAAGTCACTAATATCTAACAAGAGAAAATATCACAATTATAATTTTTTAAAAGGAATCAAAAAATGAGTATAAGAAATACAATATGGGGGCTGGAGAGATGGCTCTGTTGGTAAAATGCTTGATATGCAAATGTGAGGACAGAATTCAATACCCAGAATGCATGATAAGGCTGGGTACAGCAGTATAGCCTATGTGCCTATAACCCCCAATGTTGTGGGTGGGGACAGGCAGACTAATCAGGCAGTGTAGCCAAAACAGTGAGTTTCAGGTCAGAGATCGTGTCTGGAAAAAAAAAAAGTTAGGGAAAAGACATTTTAAAATCAACCTCTGTCTTCTAGCATGACAGCACAGGCTAGGATCTCTGCATAAATATGTGCATGCACATGTATATAGCACACGCACATAGCACACACAGAGTATGTCACATATAAAGAGAAGAAGAAGAAGACAATGGTCAGAAATGGGAAGCAACACTCAGAAGGACTGAGAGCCAAGCTTAGGTTTAGGAGGTGGTGGACTCCTGCAAGGATTCTAGTTGGAACTGAAAGCTAATAGGTTTTGATTAAATATAGGTGAATAAATGTGGAAAGAACATGGAGGTTCCCAAGCCAAAAATAAGAAAGTAGAAAAGAAAAACTGGACTATGACTAAGACAAAGCAAAGATTTTCATATTCTATCCTGTGAAAATTAGCTTAATTTTTAAATAGGACAATCAGATTTTCAAAAGGTATGAATAGGTGGCACACTTCATCTCCAAATCCCCACTATTTTAAGATGCCATAGGTATCTACACAAAAAGACACCAGGGTTGATCTGCAATGTTTCTCTTTATAAACATTTGTTTCAATATACACTGGAAATGTACTTTTACACCAGCTCCTTTCTGTTTCAGGTTTCCACATTTTAAGGTGGATTTCCAGACCCATCAAATTTGTTTGTAAACAAACATATTTTATTTAATTCCATTGTTTTGTAGAGGCCTCTCATGTATATGTACTTATAACGTATTTATTCACAGATGTTCATGCTTTGTACACTATGCTCCAGGCTCTTACACATTAGAATAAGGTTGGCACCCACAATGCTGCCTCTGGAGTCCTGCAGAGGTTTCTAGTTTTAGCTGGGAGAGGACAAGAGGTTTGGAGGGTCCTATTCTCATCCTTCAAGATGATAACAACTAAGTCAATTGCAGTTCTAAAGCTAGTTTTGACTCATATGCAGGACAAAATGAATACAAAATTGAGAGAAAGAAGCTCCCATGGGAAATCAGAACCCTGGGATTAATTTATTAATTGTCTGTGTCCATTCAGGCCAGGGGAATCTTTAGTTCTACTTCTAAAGCTGATGAACACTGGGGCACTATAAATCCCAGGAAACTCCCCTTCTCTCCTTCTGCAACACCCGGGCCCTAATATGCAGTGAGTCGGGACACTTTAATGAACTCCAGGGAAGCTGGAAGCTGGTTCACTTGATGTGGCTTGTCAAAGAGTAAATTCAAGGCCAAGGAAAGGCTCACAGCCTAAGCAGGAACAGACATTGAGAAACTGTCATTTGGCTGATGGCCATTCCTCAAGCTTAAGATAATATCTAAGTTATGAATATTATGGTGAGCCAAGACTAATTATAGCACAAATGGAGTTCTTTAGTTCAACAGAATTTCTGACTGGATTAACAAAAATTCCATGTTTATATCCTAACATAAGGAAGTAGATATTAGTGTCTTAGATTATACTGTTTTATTCAACATATTAGGACTTCAGCAAAAATATGGAGACATAAAGAACATTGATAAAATGCAGTTAGGTGATACAAAATAATCATCTAAATGGGCATATAATGAGTCTTGGAGAATTTTAAATAATCATGATGAATAGGTCCAAGGTTCTACGGCAAAAGTAAGGTCCATGTGCAAAGTTTAAACAGAGAGGGTCCTGTAAACCGTGTAGAGACACCATCCTTAGAGTAGATACCTACCTGTTCAGATTCAAGTTGTTCTAGCCATTAGTTCATAACACCAGATGTGGTAATAAAGAAGTCATCCTTGATATCCAGTCTCATTGAGCCTCCAGATAGCCTCAACTTCAGTTTCCTTTGGCAACACCCCAAATAATAACAACTTAGCTGAACCCATTCAGTCCAGAGCATTCTGAGAATTGTGTAAAGTCACTCAATTATTGATTTTGTTTATTAACAGTAATAGACAGCCAACACTATCAATAATAGAAAAATAGGTTAGGCAGAATTTAAATATACCTACAAATATTTGGTAATTTGATTTTCAACACTGAATTGTAAAAGAGATATTTTCCAGTATGCATTACTTACTAGAATGCCCATATAAATCTCTATTCTTTCCTTCATTCACAAAAATAAATGTTTTGTGGGCTGCTAATTAAGACTTAGAAGTAAAATACAACATAGTACAGGCATGTATTGAAATAAACTTTATTCATTGTACTGACAGAAATATAAAACTTGGAAGTAACAGGGACATACCTCCATTACCTTACAGCAGAAAAGTTGTATTAAATAGGACACAGTACCAGTTCTGAAGAATATTATGATAAATTGGATTATAACAAAAATTTAATCTGTTCAAAATATAAAAAGAAAAGTCAGAATGTGGGAGGGGATATTTGTAGCACTTACATGCAAATAGTGTCATTTATACAGTCCAAATAGGAGCTACAAATAATATATAAGGAAGTATTTAGTGGGAAAAGAACATAAATGTCCTAGACCAACTGATACTGGTAAAATTTTCATCTTAATGAACGGACTTAGGGGATGTTCATGACACTAAATATGCAAAGGACAGAGTGGAAGGTGGTCCATGCTTAGGAGGTGGAATGGCATCTCACCCAGGCACAAGAAAGGTGTCTCTTCCATGTGTGGTAGGCATGAGGGCAAGGCCAGCATACCTCCTCCAGTGTATTTACTTTTAGCAAAGGCATAAAATGCTTCAATTTAAAAGTTCTAGTGGTTCAAATTTCAGTCTGCTTACTAAATACTCAATTCATTATGCATTCATTTCTTTCTATATTGTTAACAAATAACTTGGGAGTAAACACTTAGTAGTACTTTGATAAACAATTCCATAGATAATTACTCTGATACTCCCAGAGATTGCCGGGATTTTTCCAGTTTTAATTTGAAAAGTAAATTTATTGATGTAGCTCTTTTATATATATATATGTGTGTGTGTGTGTGTGTGTATTACTTACCATATATTTCACATTAAATATGATATTTAAAGATGAAATTACATTTTGGGGGTATTTTGCTCATTTAAATTAAAACAGGCCACTGAAAAACATCAAAAATAAAATATTTGTAAACATTATTTCATAAAGTTTTACTCTACATTCTTAGAAGGCTATGAAAACATAGAAGAAAATTTCAAATCTATGTTATGGATTACTATCTTCATATAAATGGTTGATTGGGAAATTTAGAAGCTACACAAAGCTCATGGATAGGCACATGAGCAAGGCTTGGATACATGAATCACAGAAAATGAAGAAGTAACAATCATTGAGCTTTATGGAGATCTGTGGTGTTATCCAGGTCATGCACGTTTTAAAAATCATGAAATTCTGTCAGGTACTGATGATTTTTAGTAGTTTTCCTCTTTAAATTTTTAAAATCGTCTTGGAACTCTCATCCAATAACTGATGGAAGTGGATGCAGAGATCCTCAGCCAGGTCCCAGGTAGAGCTCCAGGTGTCCAACTGTCGAGAAAGAGGAGGGTCTGCAAGAGCATGAATTGTTAAATCCAAGATTGCAAAAAGCACAGGGACAAATAGCCAAACAAATGGAAGCACATGAATTATGAACTAATGGCTGTGGAGCCCCCAGATGGATTAGGCCCTCTGGATAAGTGAGACAATTGAATAGCTTGATCTGTTTGGGAGGCACCCAGTCTGTGGGACCAGGACCTGTCCTTAGTGCATGAGCTGGCTGTTTGGAATCTTGGGCTTACATAGGGACACAGGCTCAATCTGGAAGGAGGGGACAGGACCTGCCTATACTGAATCCACCAGGTTTAAATGAATCCCCAGGGGTGTCTTGGTCCTGGAGGACATGGGAATGGAGGGGAGGGGCTAGGGAGAAGGTGGGGTGGGGGTGGGAGGGGGGAGGACAGGGGAATCCATGGCTGATGTATAAAATTAAAACACATAATAATAATAATAATAATAATAATAATAATAATGACAAAAAATTTATTTGTAGTATGTGTGTGTGTGTGTGTGTGTGTGTGTGTGTGTGTGTGTGTGTGATGTGCTTGTGCAAATGTGGGCATGCATACTGCTGTGTACAAATGCAGGTCAGAGGGCAACCTTCTCTGGTTGGTTCTCTCCTCCTACCACAGGATCCAGGATGAACTCTGGTCCCTAGCCCTTGTACATCAGTAGTTTTACCCTCTGAAGTATTTCAGCAGCCCTGGCTTCCCTCTGGCAATCCAATCTCCACAACTGGATTTAAAGCAGAGGATAGAAACTTTCTTTGTTTTATAATTTTTTTTCAGTTAAAAATCATTTTGATACTGTCAACAAATTCTCTCTTGGTGGATTCTGTTCTTTCTTCAGGAAGGTTTGAGATTGCTTCTGTTATCAAGACCCTCTACTACTTTTCAAAGTTGATTTCATGCTCTCTTCCATAGAAATTAAACAGTATCACTGTGAAGAATGTGACAAATGAGCCTGGATTCACCTCTAGTGGGGAATATTGAAAAAACAAGAAGAAGTAGCAAAGAAAAAAAAGCCTGCTTGTTTTGTGACTTCAGAGTCAGCCTGGGATATTTCAAATTAAAGCTTCCTAGGTGTTTTAACCAAATTGACTGGAATGGATACCTGTGACTGAACTTTAGGAAAATAGTGTTAACCATTTTTGTTGTATACTGCTCTAGAGCCTGTCTTTGGAGGTCACACACAGGTAAAAAATTTCAATTTTCACTTGTGCATGCTCTTAGGTTAATCTTGATGGGACTGAAGCACAGTAAATACATTCACATTCTCAATTCTTTATTTTTTAATTTTTAATGTTTGTGTGTGTGTGATTGCATGCATATATGTGTCCAGGTGCTTGTGTCCTTGTGTAAGCAGATAACCGAGACGGATGCCAGGTGTCCTATCCTATCAGTCTGAAATTCCCTTGAGACACAGCTTCACACTGAACCTGAAGGCTAGGCTGCCAGTCAGCAAGACCCTTTCATCCCTGTGACTCCACTCATCACAACATTGGGTTACAGGTCTATACAAACACCCCTGGACTTTTATGTGTATGGGGAGATTGGAACTTAGGTCCTCATGGTTGTACAGCAAATGCTCTTATCCACTCAGTCATCTCCTAGATGCCTTCCCACTTCTTGTAAAGTGGTTATGATAGAGTATAATTATGTAAACAACCTACCAATGTATAGCCCAGAAGTCACTCTTAGGTTATCTACACAGTTAAGAAACTATCTTCACTTCAATCTAATTTAAGCACATTTTATCAGTACGAAAAGAAACCTTGTCTACTTAGTGAGTCACATCCCATCTGTCGTCACTTTATACTCACCAGCTTTTGGTACATATGAACGTTTTCTGTCATTTTCTTACTGCCATTGGACTTGGACTTCCCTGCAGTCTGTCCATCTCAGTCATCACTTGACACTGGGCTAAGTTCAATTACCTTGATGTCCTTCTTGATCTGTGCTAAACCATGTCACCACTTTGCCACTAGAGATGGGGAAGGACTGTAGTCCATCTGCCACTGAGTGGTGTCACAGCTTCATGAATGGGGTATTGAGTTAGGTGGTATCTTAGGTTCTTATTTCTCAATGGAATCTCTTTTCTGTGTATAAACTTAGACAAGAACTAAACAGTTCATAATCTTTGAGTTGCATCCCATTCTGAGAACTTTCATAAAATCTTTTATAGTCCATCTTTTTGCCTAGCATATCTATAATGTATGCACCACCCACCTACTGGTCTCTTAGTATTTATTTTATCCTATGGACTGTTGTAACCTCTTATTTTAGTTAATAATGGCCTCAAAGTTTAAGAATGATATCAAAAGGCATCATGGCATAAAACATATTATAAAAAGTCGATTTTGGTACTATCTGGAAAGGCTGTAAGATACCAGAAAAAAAAAAAAAAACCAACCAAAAAACCATGGTACATGAAGGGTATAGTACTACTAGCTATCCACTTGTGGTTTTGTTACTACCTTTCTAGGGCTTTTACTATGATACTTCATTTAATTCTAGAACATATTATGCATAAGATTATGATCCTTGTTTTACACAAAGAAATATAGGTACAAAAGACTAAATGGCCTCAGGATTAAACCAGATTTATCTGTCTTCAGAGTAGATGATAAGTTTAATCTATTGCCTAGAAATATGATTTTATTATAAGTGAATGAATTTTCTCTTTTTACTTCTAACATTACTTCAAATGTAAGCTGTTCTCAGTGACTGTGAGATACTCTGTAGGGAAC
The DNA here is from genome assembly GCF_903995425.1 of Onychomys torridus. Lineage (NCBI taxonomy): Eukaryota > Metazoa > Chordata > Mammalia > Rodentia > Cricetidae > Onychomys > Onychomys torridus. The sequence continues at coordinate 34,011,082 of NC_050445.1, read as the reverse complement.
AGAGTCACACCTTTGTTCTTTCCCTCTCTTTGTTTCTCTGAGTACCCGGTGCCATCCTACCACATTGTCTTTCTCTTGATGATCAGTTCCGATTTTATAACTTACAGACATGGTATTTTTAATACCTAATACATTCCAACAAGTTGCTGTACAGCACTTCAAAATGGCATAACTTTATATCCTTACATTAGCTTATTCAATTTCTTTTTTTAATGTCTTTTTGTTTTTACAGCCCAACCAAAGTTTTCCCTCCCTCCTCTTCTCCAAGTTTTTCTCCCCCACCAACACCATCCACTCCTCCTACTCTGTTTCTCTTCAGATATGTGAGGGCCTCCCATGGATATCAGCCATCCATGGCATATCAAGGTGCAGAGGCACCTCCTCTTCTATTAAGGCTGGATGAGGAACTCTGGTAGGAGGAATAAGTCCCAAGAGCAGACAACAGAGTCAGAGACAGCCCCTGTTGTCATTGTTAGGAGTCTCACAAGAAGACCAAGTTACATAATTGTAAGATATATGCAGAGTGCCTACGTAGTCCCATTCAGGCTCCCAGGTTGTTGGTTCCGTCTCTGAGTCCCTATGAGTCCAGGTTTGTTGGTTCTGTGGGTTCTCTTGTAGTAACCTTGTCACCACTGGCTCCTAAAGTCCTTCCTTGTCTTCTTCAGCAGGATTCCCTGAGCTCTGCCTAATATTTGGATATGGGTCTTGTCCTGCCTACAAGATGTGCTAGGGTAAAGATGGTGCAGAAATTGTGGGAGCAACCAACTCATGACTGACCCAGCTGAAGGCCCATACCCTGAGAGGGATCTCACCCCTGAGGGTTGGGACCCAGAGGCAGGATACCTCACAGACCTAGGATAGAACCAAACATGACTGGCAAAATAAATAAATAAGCAAACAAACAAGTAAATAAATAAAACCAATGAAATAATTACTAATAATATTCTACTATACTCATAGATTGGTACCTAGTTCAATTGTTATCAGAGAAGCTTTACTCAGCAACTGATGGAAATAGATGCAGAGACCCATAGCTTAGTCAATTTCTTAACACCAACAATTTAGAGACTGACTCAATCCAACTTAGTAGAAGACATCTTTACCTGTAGTTTACACAAAGGACTTTTTAATGGATTACTTACCAAAAGCTTGGGATTACTGTAGCCATTGTTCAAGTGTCAGAATCAATGCTCATCTAAGATAATTTTAGTATAAACACAAGGCTGACTGGACACGTTAGTGTTCATAAAACATTACAATGACTTTCAAAACCATCTGAAATAGTTCACATGTAATCTTGGTCCACATGGTGAAAGCCCATTAGATTTTGAAGGTTCTGAGTGAAGGTTCTCTAAGCTATGTGCCACACATGTTTTCTTTGTCTACAGCAAAGCATAGTTCCCTGGGATGCCTTCTTAGAACTCAGCTGATTCTTAAGCAGGTTTAGAAGGTAGAAAGAAAAAGATGTGTTTAGAAATATAGTGACACTGCCTTGTCCAGTCATCATCATAAAGATTTCCTTAGGCAGCAGATACAGAGACCCACAACCAGACATTATACATAGACAGTCTAAATTGGAAGTGTGCATTGGGTCCCTTCCCTTGGATGTCAGAGAACCCTATAGAAGAGAACAAATTGTAGGAGTCAGAGGGGATGGAGGATATCTGGAAAACATGGCCCACTGAATCAACTAATTGGGGTATATACAGATTCATGGAGACTGGAGTGGCAAGCATGTGGCCTGCATGGGTCTACAACATGTCCTCTGTGTTTATGTTGTGGCCCTTGGCTTGAAGTTTTGGTGGGATGTCTAATTGTGAGAGCAAGTGTGTCCCTGACTCATTGCCTGCCCTTTGGATTATTTTTTCCTGTTGGGTTGCCTTCTCCAGCTTCAGTGTGAGTGTTTTTGCCTTGTCTTATTGTATTTCATGTTGTTATGTTTGATTGTTGTTTCTTGGGTCCTGCTCTTTTATGATAGAAGGAGTGGGCATATATCTTGGGGAGAGGGGAGGTAGAGGCTGAGAGCTGGGAGGAAAGGAGGAGTAGAAACTATAGTCAGGATGTATTGTGTGAGAGAAGAATATATTTTCAACTAAAAAAAGAAAGAAAAAGAAATATAGTGACACATTTATAGGTTTGTTCAAAAGAAAGTCTAAGCAAACATTTTGTTCTTATGGCAACATACAACATTAACTATCTTCTTGGTTTTTGTTCTCAAAAGCAATTTCATTTTTATTCTAGAAGCTTAGTGTCTCTCAGTGACAGTCATAAATGGTATGGAGTAAATTCAAGAAATATTCAAAAGGCATTGTGACACATGTCCCATAATCCCTAGTAAGACTCTCTAAAAAGTAATTTGAAAATCATCAACATTATTATTATTATTATTATTATTATTATTATTATTATTATTATGTGTGTATAGCACAGTGGTGTGAATGTGGACATTAAAGGACAACTTCTAGGAATTGATTCTTTCTTTCCACTGTTGGTTCTGTGGATTGAAATCAGGTCATCATCAGGCAGATGATGAGAGATGATGAGAGACGGCATCTAAATTAACAAAATCAGAAATGAAAAGGGAGACATAATCACAGACAATGAGGAAATTCAGAGAATCATCAGGTCATACTTCAAAACCTGTACTCCACAAAACTGGAGAATGTTGCATGAATCTTAAAAGTTCTTATCAATAAAATCAAACCTGAGGCCAGTTATTGGGGTCGATGATGGAAAATCAGAGAAGGAGAACAGCAGAACAAGCCACAGCCACCTCACCTCACCAGTTCCTTAGCTGATCCTATTTCCTCAGGCTGGAAGCCTCTGAGTCCTCATCCAGAATGGGTCCCAGCTGAACTCTTGCTCAAAAGCCTGAAAGCTTAACCAGCCAAATGCTTCTAGTTTCTGGTCCTCATGCCTTATATACCTTTCTGCTTTCTGTCATCACTCCCTGGGATTAAAGGCTCACTTCTTGGGATTAAAGGTGTGAGTCAACATGCCTGGCTGTTTCCACTGTGGCTTGAACTCACAGAGATCCAAAGGAATTTCTGCCTCTGGAATGCTAGGATTAAAGGTGTGAGTGCCACCATTTTCTAGCCTCTGTATCTAGTGGCTGTTCTGTTCTTTGACCCAAGATAAGTTTATTAGGGTGCACAATATTTTGAGGAACACAATAACACCACAGGAGAATCAAAAAGAAATGGATAATTTTCTGGATAGATATCACATACCAAAGTTAAGTCAAGACCAGATAAACAATTTTAAAAGACCAATAACCCCTAAGGAAATAGAGCAGTGGTTTTCAACCTTCTTCATGTTGTAGCCCTTTAACACATTTCTTCATGCTGTGGTGACCACCAAACATAAAATTATTTCATTTCTACTTCATACCTGTAACTTTGCTACTGTTGTGAATCGTAATATAAATATCTGATATGCAGAATATCTGATATATAACTTCATTGCTTTATAGCAAGTTGTATGAGCAATGTTAGCTTATATGCCCTGGCCAAAAAGAGATGGAATTTTGCTGGAATCTTGAAGACAGACATACTTCACTGAAGCAATCACCAATTTGGAGGCCAAGCTAAACTTTTTTATTTAAACTGGCAAGGATTCATCATTTAATTGAATGCAAAGTTTATGTATGTTGAGAAGATGAGAGATAAATATTTTCTATCCTGAGGAAAATGAAGAAATATAAAATATAAACAGCAAGTGAAAATATAAGTCTAATTCCTGTTGCTTACCAGAGCAGGTTAATGAAATGGAAAAGATTATAAAATTTAGTAAGAAACGGGCTGTGCCAGTGACTTTCAGGTAAAGCAAGAGCTGAAGTATACAGGACTCTTAATATACAGCAAGCCAGGGACCAATTCTTATAAGTCATGTTTTTACAGGTCCTATAATAAGAGAAAAACTAAAGTTTCAGTGGACATAGAAAAAGAGATAAGGTTCAGATAAGGAATGATTTATAAATGACAGCCAGAGCATCCGAGGTCTGAGTCATCAGTTTACACTTTGTGCTTCCGTCAATCTTTCTCTAAATGTCACTTTCCTCAAGTAGTCTCAAAGGTCAGTACAAGTGTCCAATAAAAATATTTATGCTGCTAACATGAGAATTTACATTTATAGAAAAATGTGTCAATGGTAGTGTTATTTATTATTGTCCAGGCTTCCAGTAGTGCATGGAGGTAGGGGCATGTGGAGAGTCTCAGATAGCATTGGCATCTCCCAGCACTGCAGGCTCATCCCTGAGCAGGAACATGGCCAGTGAGTATGGAGTTAGCCCTATGTTTAAAGACATCCCAGCTGACAAAACTCATCTGAATCTTACTTCAGAGAGAACGCTTTTTTTCCTTGCGATTATTTGGAAGAATAGGGAGAGCTAACAAGAGCCTGCTCTTTCAAGGGCAGTCTCATTTCCAGGAAGGCAATGAGTCTGAAACCACTGTGATGGTGAGCACAAGCTCATCTGCCTGAGAAGCCCAGCACAGCTGTGTTCAGAGTTCATTGTCAGACATTCTGTGATTTTCAAAGAACCAACAGAGCTAAGATTCATGTAATCCTTTCATATCAGTTCTTCTTAGCGCTCAAGCACACCACACGGTTCTTCTCTCCTGGTAGGTAATTAGAATGGTTCCTTGGCTTTTCAAAACGGCATACAGATAGTTTTACCTTTATGTCCTTATTGCACAAGACTCATAGATAGAGTCTTCTAAGGAGGTTAAAATGCAGTGATCTCCTTCAAAGTCATGATGGGGCTTCAGACCCAGTCTCCTGCAGGGCAGACACAGGAACGAAAGTCAGGTAGACAATTTAGCAAAATAATCTAATCAATTTGACAAATATTTCTGAGGTCTCCTACTTGTAATAGCTGCCTCTATTTCTGGCATTAGCCTCTGTGCTTTCATGCATTATTTTATTTGATCTTTACAATGAGCTGGTGAGGAGGGCATTTGTTGGCTTCTAAGGCAGAGCATGCAGCATTCCTTTGTGATCTTTTTTTTTCCTTCAGTCTTCAGTCATTCTCTAAAAGGGTGGAGATCAAAGGTACCCCATCTTCTGAAGGAAGTACATAGATAAGAGCCGATCAAGTTTCAGGTTTCATCCTGGACCTCAGTCCTTGGGCACAGGTTCTACATACTACACAGTAACAGTGAATAGCTGAGAGCTCTCTGCTCATGAGGTTGGCAAGGATTCTTTGGCCATGGCCTGGACTGGCCTAAGTTGAGAACAAATCACCTTATTTCTCTCCAATGTTCCTTTTTCACTAGAGAATGTAGTTTTTTTTTTTTTCCATGATCAAAATGCTGTATTTGACTGACATTCAGATTTTAAGGCAGAGGTGAAGCAGACCCGGCTTTCATTTCTCTGATATAAAAAGGGAACACATTTTTCAAACTTGAAGATGCTGTGTGAACCAAAGTAGGTTCAAGTGCTTGCTCCAAGGGCTTTGTGGGCAGCAGGTTTGGCTTCAGGTTCTGGGCAAACATCATAAAACCATCTTAATTGCCCTATAGTTCACACAGCCTTAACAGCATCCCCATCGCAATTTTACACTTGAAGAAACTCAACAGCAGGGAGTTTGAATAACTTGCCCCAGCTCACAGAAGGCTAATATGTGGTGAAGGGCAGGCTTTGAGCTTGGGGTCATCTGACTGCAAAGTCTACTTATAATGTCTACCCTAAAGTAGTTTTGAAAAAAATTAAAAGAACCATCTAGAATATATACAAACACCAAGCTAATGGGATGGTTGCTGATACAAGAAGAATGAAGACAAAGTAGCTGCTGTGGTGGTTGGTGTGTTTTCATTAAGGAGCCACCAGTCCATAATGAGGCACAGGCATTGAAGAGGAGTGACGTAAATGAGGGAATAAAACATGACTGGAGAGAGGCAACCGAACAAAACATAGTATGCTCTCAGTGGGCAATGTGTGGCCTGACACAATCGTGTTAGTGCCCAGAGTTGGGAGCCCCAATCTCAGCTTCCCCTTCCTCAGTTCCTCCTTGTTGACCCACCCAGGGAGAGCACAAGCTTCAATTTTCTTTTATTTCTTCAACCAAATAAAAAAGGGGAGAAAGATAGAATAAAAGCATGACTTCTCTTATAATAATAAACTTAAGAAAGCCACAAAGTGGTTAAAATTTAGAAAACTCAGACATTATTTTCAACGCACCCTAGTAGTCATACACTTACAGGAATTTGTCCCCAAATCAAAGCCCACTTCCGTATCTCTGCCAATCTGTGAGCTTTCTTTCTGAGTGTTTGCCTCATAAATTAGCATGCTGTTAAGCTAAGTGGGGGGAAGTTTAAATAAAGTGAGTTATGTAGAAGCTGTAAGCCATATATTAATGTGGGTCAAATTCATATATAATAATATATGGTAGGTTTTTTTTTATGTTTGACCAAAATTTCCTGGAACTCTTTAAACAATACATGTTATGACAAACCATGATGCTATAACATTTTTGTACTTAGATAAACATGAAATATCTGAAATGTATCTTGGCAGGCATTTGGTTGAAATATATAAAACTTTTCTGTTTAAATATTCTTTTGTCATGTTTCTCACACAGTATATATTGCCTTGTATAATCCAAAGCACCAGCCATTATTAGAAGATAAACTCAAATACAGAGAATCTTAGAGGGGAGTTAGGACCAACATACTTAATCTGTATGTTCAGTGCTAGGTTGATGAGAATTCAGAGGACTGGAATATGTCAAAAATTTGTGTTTGGAAAAAATATCCTATCTTTGTTCTTTTAATTTTTGTTCAGCTCTGGAGCATTTTCCTCTGCCAACTGGGAATCCTATTATTTCTCTCTCCACTCCCATGTAACACAAGCTCTTCCTAAAGCTACACTTTACCAGGGAGATCTAAGCAGCTATGGAGGGGGACGTGGGTGCCTCTCACTTTTCTTGCCTCATTCCTCACTTACTGGGGATGTTTGAAACAGAATGTTCATATCTGCCTGGCACTGTTATAAAATATCTTTGTACTCTCTGAGACTGGCAGGTACATTCATCTTGCCATACTTCACACACATTCCCTTGCTGGACTTTTTTTGTTCCCCTACAACTTTTGTGAGATGATGTCTTAGGTTCCTCCAGCTGCTTTCTACCCAGGGCATGAGTTTTTAGCAGTGAATTGAAAATAGATACTCACTGTTGGCTCCCCCTTCATGCCCCCGTAGTTTTTTTTGGATCAGTTACTGAAGATCTCCAGTCTGCCTGTAGCTGCTACAGCGATTATTACATCCAGGCCTCTAAAACCCATGGTTTTGTTTCACAGACACAGGGGAGTTTCTTCCTTGACAAATCTTTTCTAATTCTTTAGTATTGATTTACCATTTTTATATGATTGGTCTATGTGTTTACAGCACACATTGTCTAATGATCTTCCCAAATTCCATGGGAAATCTGTTTTTGGTTTTAATCAGTTGAAAGGCAGGCAGGCACACAACTTCATTCTTGGTGTGAGTTTGAATCACAGTCCAAGTTGTTTTTAAACAAATTGTTATCATGAAATCATCTCTGAGAAATTGCCCTTATTTTGGAGTTGATTTTGAAACCAGTTCCCAATCCATATTAGTAAAAATACATATTAGAATATAGAACATGTACCTTAAAGTTGATCCTAATGATCTTGAAACATCAAAGAGGTAATAATCAATTGGCTCTGCTATAAGAAGAATCCACCCAAAATTAGCAAACAAGACGCAGCTCAATAATACATCAGAATCACATAAGCTTTGGTACTTGGAGTGAAGCTTGAGGACAGAGATATTTTGTTATTGTTTTTGTTTTTCCAGACAGGGTTTCCCTGTGTAGCTTTGCGCCTGTCCTGGAACTCACTCTGTAGACCAAGTTGGCCTCAAACTCACAGAGATCCACCTGCCTCTGCCTCCCGAGTGCTGGGATTACAGGCGTGCACCACCACCACCCGGCTAGAGATATTTTTAAAATTAGCTTAAAAATCACACGACAGGGCAACATTGGAGGTTGATTCAAATATGGGCATTCTGGTTAATAAGTCCAAGCTTATAAGCAATTACCTAAGCAGTCCAGATAATTACACAATGTCTCCTAGCAACATTTTTCTTTTACACTTTATGAGTGTGTATCTGGTAATTCTAACAGACTCCAAACTCTGCAAAGTAGAAATTACTTCATATTATCAAAAGAAATAGTATATGAAAATGGTGTTTGGCCCTTTGTCACCAGCATGGGAGACTGTCATGACACATCCAGACAGTTTACATCTCCCCTGCAAACACTTAGAAAATCTGGACAGAGTAAATAATTTTAATTTAAATGATTACACCAGGTTAAAATTTCGAATGGGAATGATCACCTTTTGGGTTAAGGAGGGAAATGAAGATCATGAAGGAGGAGAGAGAGAGATCTTAGATAAAAAATATTCAATAAAGCATTCTAACCACATAATCCTTTGTAGTGAGAAGCAAGGCTTAAAACACTTGCAAGGAAAGTAGCAATATCAGCATAAAAGCAGACTTCATGTTTACTGCTCTAATTGGTGGCAAGAACCTGGATGAGTGGGGCCTAAAATTGAGAGAGACTAAAGTCTCATGCAATAGCTAATTTATTCAGAGCATCAGACAATTCACACTCTGAGGGTGAAGAAGAATCACCCGAGTAAAGTGTACAATCACAAGGACAAGTCATAGGTGCAAAATAATGTTTTTCCATAGAGGCACACAAGTAATAGCTGCTGAAGTGAACTCACTCCTATCCACATACCAGGGAGGAGCATGGAAACATGTTCCAAGAACAATTCTGTGTTTCAAGGAAATAGAGGTCACAAGACCCTTGTCTTATTTTCTTGGGATTTTCTCACATGCATTCAGAATTCCCCTTGCAGGACTCCATTTTTGGACCTTGTTCAACAGTGAAGAAATGGAAACAAGATAAATTCTAGTGCAGATAAATAAGCATTGTTCACCAGATGAAGGAGTTCTCAATGGACTCATGTAATAATTGGAAAGAAAAAACCCAAATTCTTGAAGGATCAGAGGAGTACACTGATTCCTTCATATAAAAAAGGGGAATTACATGTAGATTTGTGTTAGTAAAATCAGTGAACATGATAGAAAATACTAGAAATTTAGAGGGGAAAATTTATCAACCTTCTAAAGAATGTAATGAGAGCATTTAGTTCATAGCAACAGAGATGATACTCTGAAACAGTAAGACAAGTCTCTTTGAATTTTGAAAAGAAATAGATTTTCCATATCCAAATAAAATATTATGTAATTAATTTGTGCACACTGAAAAACATTTTGGATAGCCAATGTTAGGCCTTCATTATTCTTAAACATTTGCTAATGTAAAGTTAATAAGTGATAGAATTGAAAGTAGATCTTAAAAGAAAGAGGGTATCTCAACAGCAAAGACAAAGAAAGAAAACACAATAAACATTTTTGTTACTTTGACTCTGATACTATTCATAAAATATATTGCATGATATTACTTCTGTGTCTTTAAATATATATAAAGGCTGTCATCCTGTCAGTCATTTTGATATTCACTTCTTTTCACTCAACATGAATTTTTCATCACTTTGTCATTGCAATGGATAAAAAGAAAAAGAAACTTGTGGAGTAACATATATCAACTCAATGGGTAATATTCTTTTAATTAAAAATCACTGAAGCAAAACAGCTGAATTTTAAAGCTTATTAAAATCTAAGTAGTCAGTATACAGATTTGTTATTATTATTATTTTTTTTACTAATTTTTGTGTTTCAAAATAGGGAACAGAGTCCTTTGAAATTACAAAGAATAGAAGAGGGAAAGAAGAAAATGGCAACTTTACTGTGGAGAAAATTGGAAAAAGCACCTTGTCATGATGATGACATCTAACAGGATTATACATAAAGTTCTCCCAGATGTGATGTGACAGTACCATACAGATCAGTTTCTATCTCTAAGCCTATGACTTTATTCTCATTGAAATATGGTGGGGGACATTTCCTAAAATATCCAGCTGACCAGTAATCCTCAAGACTGCCAAACTCACTAACAAGGCTGAGAAACTTTCAGAGAAGAGAAGGGGAGGCATGGCGACTGAGGCTGGTGTAGCCCCAGACAAGATCTGTGGCAATGACTGAAATGAAAATCCTAGTCTAGAGTCAATTTACTTGGTAGTAATGAATGAGTGTGAACTTATAGTTTGATAGATGTGACAAAATATTGTAATATATTAAGAGCATTAGGTAAGAAGTGTGGAAAACTCCATATTATCTTTGCAATTACCCTATAGAATCTAAAACTCACTGTATTGAGAAGACATGAGAGAATGAAAAACCGATCACTTAAATACAAGTAAACATCTCATAATTGCAGAGTTGAATAGACTGCATTTTACACACAATGTAAACCCAGCACAAACACAAAAGCACAGAAACATCCTTTCCTGTTTTGACTGGGCATATATTAGCTAGTTAGCCCCAGTCATTTAAATAATTAATCCCTGGGAAGCTGTAGTCACTGGGATATTTAACAGCTTGCAGAGGTGCCACAGTTTAGCTCCATGTGGACTAGTTTTGCAGCTTGGATTGAGTTGGGGAATTGCTTTTCCTTCCAGCAAGTTAGGGGCTATTAAACTATTGCCATTTCCTCAGTGTTGGGCTGAGCACAAGGCAAAAAGCCAATTTCTGATTGTGGAGCAGAGCAGGGGTGCAGCAGGGACAGAAGCCTCTCTGTAGTCAAGCATGCAGCTGGCATTTGCAGAGTACACTGGGGAGGTACTCTTCTTAGCAATCTTGTCAAAACTGTTTAAAATCTGAACTATGAAGAACTGTTGCTGCAGAGAACAAGAACTCTGATAAAGGGTGTGCTAAATCAGCACAGCCTCAACAGGTCTGCAACAGTGTGGGGCATGCATTTCTAACATCTGTGGCAACACTAGGGACAGTGCTAAAGAGAACCCTGATAATCACAATAGGGAAGGGGAAACATGGCAACTGCCATCTAATTGTGCCATGAGTTTCGCAGAAATGAATGATAAGTGCCTAAGCCTTATTCTGTGTATCAGTATCATACTTATACACACCACAGAAAACTTCACATTGCTCTCATTCAGCTGCCTTTTCTTTTTTTAAAGCCTTAACTAGAGAGGATCCTCAAGTGTAACTTCTGATGGTTTTCAGTGATGTACCCAGGAACCACAACAATATCTTACACAAAGCTCATGTTGAGTCATTCCCATTTGTGTCTCTCAGCAATGGCAGACCAGGACACTCACAGCAGCAGGGATGGAATGATCTTGGACATTAGTAGGAAGGCTTCTGATGAATGCGCTAGCTGGACTGCTAGTCTCTGCTGGATTGTTAGCAGAGCTCTTATGGTCTTCATGGGGAAGAGGAGCCTTTGGGGCCACTGTTTTAATCTAAACCACTTTAACCAACTACTTCAGCAAAATGTATTGGTTTTAACCACAGGAATTTAACTTTGTGCAGTTGTGTACTAGGTATCAGGTGAGGGACCCACCATGAGTGGGTTCCAGTGAGGGCTCTCTGTCTGGCTTGTTGATGGCCACCTCTACTAGTGTGCTCTATGCATGGGGAAGAGATACCTCAGTGAATCTTCCTTTTCTTGTCCAAGCATATGTTTATTATGAGAGTTCCTCTCATGACCTCACCCAAACTCATTCACCTCCTAAGGACCCACTTCCAAATAACATAGCACCAGGCTAGGGCTTCAACATATAGACTTGGGGAGATGCAAACTGTCCCTAATAACCACCTGTGGCCAGCTTAAGGCTCTTAATACATAAGATTCATATTGCCTTCTTCCTTTTAGTAGAAAGGCATGGACTCTGTTGTTGACCCAGATCTGGGATTCCTAAACAATGTGTAGTCCCTGTTCTGATTTTCAGTTCTCACCTTTGATTGTTTCCTGGGTGATTTCCAGGACTTTTAGTGGTACCCTGCAAAAAGCATCAGAGAGAAATGAGTATATGCTCCCTTGTCCTCACTAGAAATTGCCTTTTACTCTGAGGGCTGAAGAAAGCTCAGCTAAGTGTGCTGTGTTTGCATGAGCTCACTACAATCACTGAAACAGTTCAAGTCCAGTAGTTTCCACACTGTGGTCCCAGACCACCAGAACCAGCAATGTTACCTAGCAAGCCCTTGAGCTTAATATTATCTGCTAATAAAATTGACTTATATGTTCTGCTTTTAAGCTACTTGATTAGTTAAGAATGGGCTCACTCTATTGCAGTACAAAAGGTGGAAAATTGCTTTTAAAGGTCAAATTTTGTTGTTGTTGTTGTTTTTTTTTTTGTTTTTGTTTTTTTTTTCTCGGTCTCACTCATAGGCATTGAACTGTGACAGGAGTTTCCTCACTAGAGAACTATTCTTTGCTCTCCCTCGACTGAGTCTCTTCATTTTGTTATCTTTTAATTTATTCAGTGAATTAAATCATCGTTTGTGTAAGTATGCAAATGTTTTAACTGAACTTATTATGCTTGGGAAGAAGTGACAATAACTATTTGGATTTATTACTTTCTGTCTGGTTATGATAATCAAACATTCTGTAAGGAAGAATAAAAGCACTGTGGGTGGTACACATGAGCAGATGAAAGAGCTTCCAGAACGTCTCTTCCAAATAGAGAACACTTCCCTCCCTCCTACCCACTCCACCCACAACCTTCCTCTACTTTTAGACTGTTCCCTAAACCAGGAAGTAGAAGTTGTGAGTGGGAAGGGGTGGGGAGTGTGTATGTGTAACCAACAAGGGAATTTATTCTCTTGATGAATCATAATGATCGTACTATAATCACATCTTCCCACATACAGTCCTGAATTCCTATGCCAGGCTTCAACTCTCTTTGCAAATGGGCGAGCTGACTCCTTCTGTTGCCTCCACCAGATTTGTAAGCAAAATGGGATAATCAAAACATCAGAGTTATAAAGAGCCTGAAGATATCAAATGTTAGCCTCTCACTGACAGAAAAGAAGCGAAAGACCTAGAACATGATAGGAACCTCTCAAGTCCACACACTTAACAGAGACAGAGGGAAGTCTAGGGCTGACACAGAGCCTGTGTTCAGGGATTCATTTTACAGTATCAGGATGTTCATTTCAGTTGTAGCCACTGTGAGCTGCCAGGCTTCAATAAACTATTCATTGTGAACAGGAGCAGATGAGGAGGGCCTTGCTGGTGCTTAGGTCTCTCTAGTTGTCAGCAAAGCAAACAGCAGTGTGAATGGACAGGAGGCCGCCCCTCACCAGGTCATGTCTTGAAGCTTACTCTTAATTCTTATGATTTCTGTAAGTACTACACTGCTGTCATCTCTGCTCTATCTTACCTCTCTTCTACTTTTGATGATAGAGACCCTAGAGAGTATGAAGGAATATTTTTGCATTTATGTTAAAAATTTTGTCATTAAAATAAGACAGAAGCCCCTCAACCAGACCAGGAAAGTTCTCATTTTCTTACACGCGCAGCTCGAGAAGAGGCCTTGCAGTTTAGAACTCTGAAAACATTTTTGAATGACTCCTTGAATTAATGCCTTGTTTCATCAGGACACATCCATCCAAAGCTTCATTTACTAGAGCAGACTGATCAGCTATAGTAAGAACAGTGGCTTCCTAGTCTGTTACATTTAACAAAGCTGAATCTATTAAATGACCAATACATTAGAAGACAGTTGGAATCAGAGATCAGAAAAGGTGGGAAACCCATGTCTGAAACCACAAATGACCACTGGCTGAGAGACAAGATTAGTGATAGATAAGTTAATTGGGGAAAAGTATCTTCCATTGAAGAAAAGCCAAAATAAAAATGCAGAAAACATACCACTTCCCTCTGATTTTCATATAGATCTGCATATAATTTGGGTCTTGTTGAATGAAGGAGGGTTCAAGGCTAGACAAACTCTTGTCAGATTAGGAAAGGTTTGATTTGTAGCTGTCAGGTTTAGCTTGATTGCTCCAGTATGTGAGGTGAATGGAGTTGGTGCAAAACCATGAGAGGCTCTGAATTGGCATATCAGAGAGCAGGATTTGGTCCAAGTTGGGAAGTCTGAGATAAGTCTATTTATGAGTGTTGTCAACTAGAAAGTTCCTATGACAGGGAAATTTCAAATGGTAGAGAAGAAATGGGAAAATAAACCTCACATAAGCTGTCTGATCAGACATGGAAAATGGTTAGTTGGAAAAGGTAAAATTCAATGAGAATAATAGTTGAGTCAAAAGTTTGAAAGTTGATTGTAAACCAATGAGGTCAGATACATGATACTGAGGGGCCCACTGGGAGAAGGTTATAGTCGAAACTGATAAGAATAAGTGGAAAACGTTTCTAGAAGCTGAAAATGTTCAAAACTTTAATATTCTCAGCAGCTACTTCATTCTTATTACTGCTGAGAATCTGAGCCTCTAATGGATTCAAAGCTATGAGATCAAAATCTTTTGGTACTTAGTAAATACATCTTGGTACACACTATTTTCCATCAACCTGGCTTTATTGTCTTTATCATGAGCCAGTCTATATTCATTCAGGTAGACTGCACCTAAATGTACCAGGATACATGCAAAATTATATTCATTCTTTTTTTTTTTTTTTTTTTTAGTAGAAAACAGAACTGGATTCCTCACTAATGGATATAGCAAACATCTCTTATATAAACCAGGCTCCTGATAGGGAATGAAATCACTCCACAGAGTACAAAGTACAAAGCTTTAATTCAGGGGTGACTTACTGAATTGCGGGAAGGGTTAAGATAATTAATAAAAATTCAGAGGTTTGCAACAATGGGAATCAATTATCACTGCGAAGTTTGGAAAGTCATGAGAAACCAGTGCTCCAGAGTGCAGTGAGGACATGAACCACACCAGGAGCACCTTCCTGTTCCCTGGTGGTCACAGGACCAGCCTACTGCCCTGCAGATGGAGCTGAGGAGGAAAGGAGGCCACTGTTCCTTCCTCTATACTGTGATCTCCCAAGCTGCTGTGGGGAGATACAACCAGAGGTCACCCAGGGAAAAGGAGGCCCACAGCATACAGGGTAGGAAATGGCAGGAGATAGATCTTGGTGGAGAAAGGGAAAGCTTACCCTTACCTAACAGTGGACATAGGCTGTGGTGATATTCTTAGCCATGCCTTACACTGCCAGACCCCAATGATAGTTGCTCTGTTCTAGCGTTCTTTGTGTATTTTGACTTTTGTTGCTGTTATTGTAAAACTTTCAAGGTTTTAGACCACGACTCCTTTGTAGCTAATGAACAGTTCATTTCAAAACAGCTTGTAGTTTGCCTCTAAATTTTCTACCCTTTTGTTTTCCGTGTAGGGTTTCGTTTCTCAGTATTTCTCCTTCCATTTGTCCCCAAATGCTGAGAATCTGGTGAAATTTTCTTTATCACATCTTCTATTGTTTGTATGATTAATGTAATGATTGACAAATATGACTGCTGAACAAAGGATACAAAGAGACAATAGACCGGAGCTCCGATCTGTAATGGCAGCTGTTTAAATCAATGGAATCTCCACAATGGAGTTAATGGATAAAAGAGAGTCGCGATAATTTTAAGAATCGAACATCTATTCAGGAGCACATCAAGTGTTCTATCACAGGCCTTTGATGATGACTTGAGAAACTTCATTCTTGCAAAAAGTATTAGTAGAAATCTGAGTCTTTTGAAGTTTCTGTCACAGTAGAGGTGCTTTATTCCATGAATGACAAGCATCTTTAATTTCACCCCACTCTGCTTCCCTCTGTTCACTGACCCTCATTTTCATCTTGCATTTCCAGTCATATATTCATTAACTGCTTGATTATAGTATCCTTACTTACAGGTTTCTACAATACTATAAACATATATGTGGCTTAAAGTCAAGTGCTTATTGTGGAATTGAGAGAGAAATGTCAAACTCGGGAAGGAAATAAAAGAAGAGCATGTATTTATTTATTTGCCCCAAATTTGAACACATTAAATATTAAAAGATTATTGATCTGAGACTTCATTGCATCCCAAACTACTCAGGCCTAAATCTGGCAAGAACACATACTGAATTCAATGTAAGAAAATCCTAGTATCTTCCTTGATGCTTTTAATGCTTAGTTGTCTGAGAAAAAAAGTATATGTATATGTTACTGTATTCTATAATTATATATATATATATATGTAAATCAAAATGTGTTTGCTATAAACACAAAAATAAAACTAAAGTGAGTTAATGCCCCCTAATGAGAGTAGCAGAAAGAAGAATCTTGACAATTTAAGGTGCTTTTTAATGTGTGTATGTATGTTGCTATGTGTGTGCAGACATGCCTGTACATGTGTGGCCATGTATGTGGGTATGTGGAGGTTAGAGGACAATGTCTTCTATTATTAGGCACAGCCCACTTTCTTTTTTGACACAGATCCTTTTTGGATTTGATCAAGTAGCTTTGGCTGGCAGGCTGGTGAGCTCCATGGATGGATTCGTCTGTCTCTGCATCCCAAAGATAGGTTTACAAACGTGCCCTACCATACCTCACTTTTTACTATGGGTTCTGGGGGTTGAATTGTGATCCTCATCGTGGCAAGACAAGCACTTCAATGACAGCTTTCTCCCCAGACCCAGGAACGTTTGTGTTAATGTCATTTCCTTCTCTACAACCTGATTCAAGTCTGTAAACCCATGGCTTCCATAATAGATACAGAATGCTAGAATTCACAATAAAGGCAGTAAGAGATATAGCAGAAAATATTCCTTTAGGGAAACATAGAAACACACACATAAAAATGACTACAGCAGAATAAAACAATGGTGTGTGCTTTCAGACCCTTGATCTGCTTGTATGGGTGAAGTCAGAGTTGGAGTCACTGATTTCATGATGTTGTGCTTACACCCAATTGCTTCTTATTTGTCATGGGAGTCTTGGAACTTGTAACAGCTCTCTGAAATTCTCTGTCTACTAAAGAAAAACATTACAGAAAACGTGAGTAGAAAAGATTTCATTTCCTGTGGGTGACCCCTGGCTTTTGTTATGTTTCTGTAACATTTCCAATCTAACCCTGTCTTTACTATCAAAAAATAAAAACAAACAAAACATGCAGTTCCTCAGTTCAGGTCAGGAACAGACTCTTCTTCAGAGAACATAATTAGATCAATGAACTTTTGCTTATTTGGACACACCCTGATCATTCAGAAATTTGCATTCTTGTGTATAGTTTCATTGTGGTTATAATGTATATTTTTTTTCATAGGTAAATTAGTGCTTCATGTCCCCAGTCTTAAGCAGAAAGGACAGAACTTACAGTGGAGGAAGTAAAATACATTTGCCTCCTATAGAGTCGTAGATTTTCCTCATGTTCACTTTTGTTTAGTGGTGGTATGAACTACCATAGCTAGTCAATATTCTCCAATGAATTGAGTGTGGTCCATTTCAAAGTAAAATATACATCATGTTTGTTGCCTGAAAAGTATCTTTTGATACCTGCATAAGAGATGAAACACTTTTTAAAATATACATGATGATAAAACATGATCTCTCCCATCATACATCAAAAATTCTGTAAGCAACATAGAGCATGCCTTTGAGAATCAAGTCATATTCAAAGCTATGGGCAGTCACAGATGGATAAAACATGTGAAAATGAAAGCATGGGAGATGCTCATGCCATGTCCTCCTGCAATGGACAACTGAAGGATGTGTAGGTTTCAGAGACTGCAAGCCAACAAGGATGATACAGGTTTAGGGTCCTTAAGAGAGAAGCAGAGGCAGTTTTAGAGATGTACCAGGTTTCTGTGTGGAGATGATGGCATAAAGAGCACTAGAAACTTACTAAGTATAGGAAAAAAGCTGTGATTACAGAAACGTAAGTCTCCAGGACATTTTTAACTTGATCATTGCAAAACAGGTCCTACACAGAATCTTCACAGAAAGCCCAGGGTCTTTTGCAAATGAAAAGTTCTCTATCATAAGGGAGAATTCTGTGCAGCCAGGCAAAGAGTGATAGAGAAATAGAAATCCTAACCATTCCCAAATTGTTCTTGAGACTGGGACACATTTAAGTTTATCCATACTAGAAAAATCCCATATGAACACCACAGAATTCATAAAAAATCCTGGAAGGATAGAAATTCAGAATATGGCTAGAATAACCTATGAGGTATTTGTTTTCATTTTCTTCCCAAGAGGTTTTTCCAAACAAACCTTGGAAATATTAAATTAATGTGCAAGTAACAATATTTCCACTAAGATAAAATTTTATAAACTATAAAGAAAGCAATAAAATCCAGACTCTCAGATATGTTACATGTAGAAGTCAATGTCAAGTGAAATTAAAATTGAAAACAGAATTAAGGAGTGTGATGGTACCCAGAGCCAGAAGGAGAAAAAAGAAAACAAAAAGGAGAAAGAAAGAAAGAGAGAGAGAGACAGAAAGAAAGAAAGAAAGAAAGAAGGAAAGAAAGAAAAGATAGGCAGAAAGAAAGAGAGAGAGAGAGAAAGAAAAAGAGAAAGGAGAAAGAAAGAAAGAAATTGGCCCAGTTGGCTTAGAACCAAGAGGAATAAATTGATGAATGTTAGTGGTTTCATCATAATTAATATGATCAAGAATTAAAGGAAAATATAAACATAATAAGCAAAGAAATAGAATAGATAAAAAGACAGGCACCAGTTTGGGGGATCAAAAATACAATTTTTAAAGTGAAAAATAAATACATGGGAACAAGCTCATAATAGAGTGTATGATGCTTAGGAACACATCTACAGTTTCAAAGCCATGGTGATTGTGGCGTGAGCACTAGGCAGCGTATAAAGACATCAGTATCGGGCAGATGAGTGGAAAAGTAGTTTAAAAATTGCTGACCACACCCTTAGAGTTATATGGAAATGTTAAGGACTTCAAAGAAATTCTAATAGGACACACGGATTCACACCACCATGTTCTTAAAATGAAATTATTGAAAAGCCAGAGAACAAGAAAAGCTATGGACATATGGCCAGACAAAATGGAAAGACAAGAGGTCATGTAACTTCCCATCAGGAATGTAAAACTTAAAACAGTGGACCAATATCTTTAAGATAATGAAAGAAAACAAAGCAAAACTTGTCTTTTGAAATTTGTAAATCCAAAATAATGTTCCTCAAAAACAAAATACAGACAAAATAATTTATACTCATGAGTCACTGAAGTGTGTGTTGTCAGCAGACATTATAGGCTACTCATAAGTAAGTCTACCATTTTGGTAGATGCAGATAGGGCAGCATTTGTTTTGGGTATTCTGTGTTGTTTGACATCATAAGAAGAGGAGTGTGGTATGTGTTGATCACTGAAGAAACCAAACTTTTAGAACAGGATCTTAGCAGATGGCCTTCAGCATTTGGAACAGATGTCACTTAGAATTATGAAAATGATCAACAGTTAGCAAAAATGAAACAAGATGTGCCAGCTTTGCTGCCTTCTCTTTGGTTTACTACAGAAATGAATGAATGATGCCACAAGAAGAGTGTGTTTTCAAACTCACAGTCACAAAAAAATTTCCTCATGACCCCTGTCACAAATAAAAGTGGCAATGTGCTTGAGTGTTTCTCAGCTAAGTGGAGATTACAATCTAAAAATATTGGTAGGATCGAAAGAAAATAAAATAGCAAGGAAATGTATTGCTTTTCTAGTTTTGTTTGTTATCTGTTAGTAGATACAAAAAATATTTCTAGTAGTTTTGCATTTATTTATTTATGATTTTAAGGTCTCATATAGCACACACTAGCCTCAAACTCCCATGTAACTGAGCCTTCAACTTCTGACCTTCCTGCCTCTACCTCCTAAGTACCAAGGTTACTTGAATGTGCCATGACACCTGTCTCAATATTCTTTTATAATATAAGCTTTTCTCCTCATCAGAATAATTTTCATGAAAATTATACCAAAGCACTGACTAGAGAATGAATTCTGCCATTCATAACTTAGGACTGATTTTTCTTATTAATGTTTGTGTGGATTTATATCTGTATTTGTGGAGGAGGATAGAAATGACACTTATAAAAATCTCTAAACTCCTATAATTTAATCATGGAGATGCCATGCTGTTGGGTCTGCAAAAGCACAGAGGATCGTGCAGCCCTGGAAATAGGACATTTGAAATGCTACTGAGCTTTCTCAAATCATTTGTTTCTGTAGAGTTTTTGAAGTGTTAAAGAATACTACCAACTTTAGCTAAGGGCAAATGCATTAATCCAGCACAGCATGTCTGGATTGGTACCCACTGGCTGATAAATTCCGATGCTTTTAAATATTTGAGAGCAAGAAATAGAATTAATTAATACAAGATTATTAGCGGACAAGATGCATGAAGAATAGTCAAAATGATTTTTAATTATTTCCCTCCTCCCATAAAATAGTAGACATAATTCCCCAGGATGAAGAGTATAAGGAGTAACTAGTGCTTGATTTACTTGCCAAGTACATTCCTCCTTCCCAAGAACATGCCTTCAGTAGATCTTTGACTATTGGTGAAAATAAAACACTGGTCTGATCATGTACATCATCACACAGTCTCACACATGTGTGTTAAGTACATGAGGGATATAGTTATCCTCATTACTCTGTTGTGGAATATCTTTTTACTACATTAAACTGTACTACTTTGATTTGTGTAATTCAAAAGCTGAATGTCCAATAGCTAGGTAGGAGATACAAATAGGACTTCTCGGTACAGAGAGAGGAAGATGAAGAGATAATTGAGGTTCATGGAGATACCAAGGAGACATGGAGGGAACTGGACATGCACAATGAAAGAAAGGTAAAAAGCCATAAGGCAAAATATAGATTAATATAAATGGGTTAATCTAAGTTATAAGAACTAGTGGGATAAGCCTAAGATAATGTTGTTCATTCATAACTAATAATAATTCTCCATGCTGCTATTTGAGAGCTGGTTGGTGGCCCAAAGAAAATTCAAACTACAAACAATATCTAACTTGGGGCCTGAATTTCCACACAGAGCCTAAGAAAGCTCAGGGGACAGGGCTGGGTGTTGAGATAAGAAAAAAACAAGCTATGAGTGTCTGCCACAGTGTAGGTACCAACTTCCTAGAGCTGGGAAGTTGGTTAATTGTAGCTCCCAGTTAAACGCAGCACTTGGCCAGGCCTGTGGATTTAAGGCTCACTTTTACAGTCCCAAGTAGTGGGTAGAACCAAAGACCAGAGCTGCAGGTTGATGTAGAAGGAGGTGGGGCCAGCTGCTGTTAGCAGTTTAAAGTTTGGCTCATGCAGTCAGAGAACACTACAGGTGCACAGTAAAATTGGCCCAGACCAAAAAACCTTTTAAGCAGGTTACAGTATGTATGGGTGCTTAAGAAAGAAAAGAAAATGGATATAGAAAGTCACAAGAAAAAAAATAGCTTGAAAATAGTTAAGTAAAGCCTTTAAAGAAAGAGTGAAGTAATATAAAAAGAAAAGGCCATATAAATATGAGACATATCTGTCACCGTGCACAAAACTTAAATCCAAGTGGATCAAAGACCTCAACATAAATTCAGCTACTCTGAACCTGATAGAAGAGAAAGTAGGAAGTATTCTTGAACGCATTGGCATCAGAGATCACTTTCTAAATATAATACCAGAGCACAGACACTGAGAGAAACAATCAATCAATGGAACCTGTTGAAACTGAGAAGCTTTTGTAGAGCAAAGGACACAGTCAACAAGACAAAGCAACAGCCTACAGAATGGGAAAAGGTCTTCACCAACCCCACATCTGACAGAGGGCTGATATCCAGAATATATAAAGAACTCAAGAAATTAGACATCAAAATGCCCAACAGTCCAATTAAGAAATGGGCTATAGAACTAAACAGAGAATTCTCCACAGAGGAAGTTCAAATGGCTGAAAGACATTTAAGGAATTGCTCAACATCCCTAATTATCTAGGAAATGCAAATCAAAACAACTCTGAGATACATACGACCTTACACCTGTCAGAATGGCTAAGATCAAAAGAACAGAAGACAGCTTATGCTGGAGAGGATGTGGAGCAAGGGGAACTCTCCTCCACTGTTGGTGGGAATGCAAGCTTGTACAGCCACTTTGGAAATCAATATGGGGCTTCCTTAGAAAATTGGGAATCCATGTCCCGAAAGACCCAGCTATACCACTCTTGGGCATATACCCAAGGTATGCTCAATCATACCACAAGGGCATTTGCTCAGCTATGTTCGTATCAGCTTTGTTTGTAATAGCCATAACCTAGAAACAACCTAGATGCCCTTCAACTGAAGAATGGATAAAGAAAATATGGTACATATACACAATGGAGTACTACTCAGCAGAGACAAACAATGACATCATGAGGTTTGCAGGCAAATGGATGGATCTAGAAAAAATCATCCTGAGTGAGGTAACCCAGACTCTGAAGGACAAACCTGGTATGTACTCACTCATAGGAGGATATTAGATGTAAAACAAAGATGACTAGACTGCTACACAACTCCAGGGAGGCTACCTAGAAAACGGGACCCTACGAAAGACCCAAGGATCACCCAATGACAGAGAAATGGATGAGACCTACATAAACAACCTGGACGACAGTGGGAGTAATGAAGGGCAAGATTTGAGGGAAAGAAAGCTTAGGGGAGCAGGAGATCCCAGCTGGATCAAGAACAGAAAGGGAGAATGGGGAATAACAGACCATGATAAATGAAGACCACATGAGACCAGGAATAGGCAGAGTGCTTGAGAGGTCCCCAGAAATCCACAATGATATATCCTCTATAGTCTGCTGGCAATGGTCAAGAGAAAGCCTGATCTGACCTAGTCTGGTGATCAGGTGGCCAAACACCCTAACAGTCATCTTGGAACTCTCATCCAATAACTGATGGAAGTGGATGCAGAGATCCTCAGCCAGGTCCCAGGTGGAGCTCCAGGTGTCTAACTGTCAAGAAAGAGGAGGGTCTGCAAGAGCATGAATTGTTGAATCCAAGATTGGAAAAAGCACAGGGACAAATAGCCAAACGAATGGAAGCACATGAATTATGAACAAAGGCTGTGGAGCCCCCAACTGGATCAGGCCCTCTGGATAAGTGAGACAATTGAATAGCTTGATCTGTTTGGGAGGCATACAGTTTGTGGGACCAGGATCTGTCCTTAGTGCATGAGCTGGCTGTTTGAAACCTTGGGCTTACACAGGGACACTTTGCTCAGTCTGGTAGGAGGTGACAGGACCTGCCTGTACTGAATCTACCAGGTTTAAATGAATCCCCAGGGGTGCCTTGATCCTGGAGGACATGGGAATGGAGGGGAGGGGCTGAGGGAAGGTGGGGTTGTGAGTGGGAGGGGGGAGGACAGGGGAACCCATGGCTGATGTATAAAATTTAAAACACATAATAATAAAGAAAAAAATTATTTATTAAAAAAATATGAGACATACACAGGGCATCTGGATCCTGTATGGTACTTTGTTGACTTTGAATTTTTTGAATGCTGATAAGCAAACAGTAGCTGCTGAGAGACATGGGATAAGCAATTGCTGAATAAAACCAGCCTAGACACTTTAGGGATATCTTAACTCTGAAATGCAATTCAGAAAATACATTGAGTTGGAGGAGAGGTTATGCTTTTGTTTCCACAGGAAATGAAAAGCTGTGGAGTCCTTCAAAATCATTATATACCAGATTGGATTGGGGGAGACCCCCTAAAATTCTTGGCTATAGACATGAAGAAATAAGTCTAGAAAAACTACAAGACAGGTGATATATATGCTGATCCCTTGATATGGGAACAGCCCTGCGACTGAATGAAACGTGATAAATACTATCACAATCCATACTTTCATATAACATGAATAGAGGTTTGGTTATACAGTTCAAACAAACTTATGAAGTTGACAGATATTTTTTACCTGCTCAAACATCGAACAAAATATCATTTTTAATTGGGTTGTGCACACTGCACATTTTTGTACTTGTGCTAATGCAGATATATGTTACCTTTAAAAGTTTATATGTTTTCAGAAAAAAAAGACACCAATGAAGACAAATAGCCAAGGTGATCCAGTGTAGACAAATTTCTAAATGGTCTTATTAATAGAAAACACGGACCCAGAAATTGGGGTTAAAGCCTAAGAGAGATCAGAGGAATAGGAAAAGCCACAAGCCAACTTCACCTCACCAACTCTGCAGCTTCCAAAAACAAGATAATTCCTGTTTATCTATGCCTATATGCCTTGCTGTTCTGCCATTTGATTTGCTCTCTCTGTCCAGCTATATCACTTGCTCTTCCTGCCCAGTTCTGTCACTGCCTGTCTGTCTATTCAGACCTCCAGGCTTCCATGGTTAACTATGGTTGGAATTTAAGGCATGTACCACCAAGATGGCTTTGTTTGCAGCGTGTGGCCTTGAACTCACATAGATCCAGACAGATTCCTGCCTCCCAAGTGATAGGATTAAAGGCAGTGCTAAAATGCATGACTTTTGTGTTTACTTATAACAGCTGGCTTTTTCCTCTGATCTTCAGGCAAGCTTTATTTATTAAAGCACAAATAAAATATCACCACAATCCAGCCTCTCAGAATGCCTCTATTACAGTTTTCTCAAAATTTCACATCTAGAACAACTTCAAAGCTTCTAGATGATATGGCCCAGCCTCACAGATTATCTAAGCAAGACTTCAGATAAGTTCAATATTTTCCCATCACACAGAGACTAAATAAAAAATAATGCAGCTAGCTCTCCCAGGACTTGTCTGTTATCCCAACTTTCTCAGGGTTTCCCAAAGATACTATCACCCCAAACAACAGGAAGCAGTCTAGAAAACACAACACCCACATTCCCAAGAGGTGACGTGGATGTTTTTTTTGTTCATTCAATGGATTGTGAATGTTTATCATTGTCTAGGGGGGTTGGTTACAAGTTGTTGTTGGTCATGGTCAGGAAAGAGGCTGATCAAAGGAGATTAGATTCAGGAATCTCTTTCTGAAAGGACAAAGGGAAGATATAGAATGGTGGATTAAAAGGGTGGATTGTTGAGTCTACTTTTGTATAACCACTAGTCTCAAATATTTTCCATTGGTATGGATTTTTGTATATTGATACAAATTTAAGATTATTTTTGTTATATTATATATATATACATTTCAATTCTTGTTTAAGGTGTTGTACCTATGCAGCTCATTTTGAAATGCAATGTAAAGTTCTAGTCCTTGAAACCTATTTAGGGTAATTAAGAAATATAGGTTAGTAGTTACTCATCTATAATAGTCAAATTTGTAGTCATGTTAGATATATTTTCAGAGGAACCCTGGGTGACTGCCCAGGCTGCCAGATCTTTGTCATTTCTATAGTTTTGGAAGTTGCTTGCTCTGTACTTCCTGTTTACTCAGGTAATACATTCTTCTCAGGCCTCTGATGGAGTTGAAGATGAGACAGTTATATTCACAGTACTCCTTGTTACCAAATTCAAGAAAGAAACTCACATAAGAGGTATACAGTGTATAAGATTGAGAGAAATAAAAGCTTAAATTGTTTATCAAAGAAATCTTTTGAAGTCTAAAAAGATATTTTGGGGTTGGTAATATAAGTTAGGATAAAAAGTATATTAGGTACAAAACTTTGGACTCACTAAGATAGGATAGATAATAGAGTAGTTTCTCTGAATTTGCCAAATACAAATGGACTGGACATTGTGAACATAATCCTTACTTGATAATTGTTCTTATTATATACAGGATTATATATTTTATAAATATATTTTTATATTATGTATATATTTTGCTATGTTAGAGTTAAAACATTTTCTTTTTATTCATACAAAAAAGAGAAATATTGTGGGTTATCTCTACAATATGTGAAAATGTATTGTGTGTTTGGTGTAATAAAAAGCTGAATGGCTACTAGTTAGGCAGTAGGTATAGGTCAAATTTCTGGGTGCAGATGAAGGAAAGGGAGGTGATAATTGAGGCTCAGGGATGTGCCAAGGAGACATGCAGTGAGTTGGACATACACAATGAAGCAAAGGTAAAAAGCCATGAAGCAAAATATATATTAATATAAATGGGTTAATTTAAGTTATAAGATCTCCTGGGACAAGCTTAAGCTAAGGTTGACCATTCATAATTAATAATAAGTCTCCATTTCTTTATTTGGGATCTGGGGGCCTAGAGGAAATTTCAACTACATTACTATGTATGTGTTGTTGTTGTTGTTTTTTTCAAGCCAGAGTTTCATATAGCCTAGGCTGGCTTTGAACACACTATGTAGCTAAGGCTGACTTGTCCTCCTGAATGTAGATCCCAATTGATAATATTCAGGTATGTACCACCTTATCCAGTTGTTTATTTTAAGTAACACTTTCATTATACGAGTCAAACAGACACAATTATAATTGCATCTATCCTCAATATCACTTAAGCACTTAAAAATATTCTACAAAACATCCTCCTGCCAAAGTCATCCTGGAACTTTCTGTGATTGCAGAGTTAGGTAACATTTCATCTTCATACCTGATTTCACCAAGGGCTCTACTGTGACCTATAGGAAGAATTTTCCTGTCCTGGCAGCCATTTCTCAAATAACTAACACTGAGACTTAATATTACTTATAAATGCTTGGCCGATAGCTCAGGCTTATCTAAGCTCTACCATGTGGCTTGGTACCTTTTTCCAGTGCAGCATGCTCACCTTGCTTCTCCCTGCTATCCTGCTAGCAACTCCTCCAACTCTGCCCCTCTTCATCCCAGCATTTCTTCTGTCTCAAGCTATCTTACTCAATCTCTTCCTGCCCAGCTATTATCCAATCAGCTTTTTATTAATGAGAGCAATGCCTATTTACAGTGTACAAAAGCATTATTCCACAGCCTCACCTCAGAGTAGCAATGGGTCAGCACCCAACAGAGCATATGAAACATGAAAGAGCCTTAAGTTCTATGGACTGGAATATAAAGCTAAGTTTTCTCCTTTAGAAGAGAACTTTTAAGATCCATGGGGAAGATGGCTGTGGGGAAGGAAATAAGAATATTAATTCCATGGTTCAATTACTGCCTATATGCTGGTAACACTCAAGTGTGGTTTTCCAACCCAAGTCTTTCCCCAGAGACCCATGCTGGCATGTCCCATTGTTTCTGGACAGTCTCACTTATATATGTTATATGATCCTGGCATTTGTTGTTGCCAAAACAAAATTTGTTTTGTCTCTGACACTTTTTCTTTGCTTTGTTCTTCCTAAATATTTTTTGAGACTTTCATGCATAAGTATTGAATTTCATCAATAACACTCTTCCCTCTCTGGACTCTTCCTCCTCTTGTGCCTCCCAACTCCTCTGCAAATTCATGATCTTTTCTTCTTTAAAAAAATAATATATATTTACATATGTATATATAAATACAACCTCCTAAAACCATTACATAAGTACTTATGTGTTTAGGTCTGACCTCTTGGATAAACTGTCAGAGGTCTGGTCCCCAGAGAAAATAGGATGATACTTCTTCCCTCAATAGCCGTTGACTGTCTATAACTTATTCTAAGAGTGGAGTCTTCAAGTCCAAGTGGATCAAAGACTGCAATATAAAACCAGTTACACTGAACCTGATAGAAGAGAAAGTAAAAAGTAGTCTTGAATGTATTAGCACAGGAGACCACTTCCTAAATATAACACTAGTAGCACAGATATTGAGGACAACAATTAATAAAGTGGACCTCCTGAAATGGAGAAGCTTCTGCAAGGCAAATAACACAGTAAATAAGACAAAACGACAGCCTACAGAATGAGAAAAGATTTTCACCAACCCCACATCTGACAGATGGCTGGTCTCCAATATATATAAAGAACTCAAGAAATTAGAC